>NW_010110211.1:64919-86843 GCF_000699245.1 Pterocles gutturalis | reverse complement strand
CCGGGAGCTGTGCTGGTGCTGGGTCATCTCCTGTTCCACCGGTGCCCTGCTCTGCTGGGGACACGTCTTGTTGTGCTCGGCAAAACCCTGGGGAGTGTGTGATGGAATCGCCCTACTTTGGCCCGAGGGACGATGCCTGATGACACAGTGAGAAATTCACCCTTCTGGCTGCGAAGAGTCAGATGCTGATGGTTTTTGCTTCTCCAGTAGCTCTGTCTTGTGCTCTCCCGGCTGGGCTGCTGACTGCATCCTCCACATCATGCCGGCTGCCCTTGTTCCTGTAGGCTGCGGCTTGTCCTGTGGACTTGGCTGTTTAGGCCGAAATCCATGAAGATTCTTAATGTTGATCTGTTGACTGAAATGAAGCACCAAGATGTGTTTGTTGGGTTTTTACTTCTCTGGCCAATGTCATCTAGACGTTACAGGAGGTAATAAAGCAGTGAGATTCCTGTTCGGTTCCAGTTCTGCCTCTTATGTATTTGGCAAGTCATTAGGGTGACCCAAGGGAAGGAGTAATAAGTTTGTCTGATAGTGGCTGTTGCTCTG
Organism: Pterocles gutturalis; assembly: GCF_000699245.1. Taxonomy (NCBI): domain Eukaryota; kingdom Metazoa; phylum Chordata; class Aves; order Pterocliformes; family Pteroclidae; genus Pterocles; species Pterocles gutturalis. Next base: position 86,297 of record NW_010110211.1, on the reverse strand, counting down.
TAAAGTGTTGTGAATCCAGGTTATCCACATTGAACACGTATGAAATTTCTTCAGGGTTCTCTCCTGCCCTTGTTTTCTCTGCTGTGTGAGGTGGTGCTTACCGACAGGTGGGTATCCTGGTTTAGTTAACGTTCATCATGTGGGCTGAGCACTCTGAGGAGCAGCGAGTGTGATATTACTCTTTCAAACCTTGGAGTATATAAATTTTGTTTTGAGCAATGGCTTTTAGTACTGTTTCACTGTTGGGAGTTCTGCTCTTCTAAGGTTGTTTAACCTCAGTTCCTGACAGATATCTCTTTTGGGGTTCTCATGCTTTATACTGTTGTACCTTATGACAGCATATATAAGCTCTTCTTAGTGCATTCATTTGCCTTTTGAAATGGGATTTGTTATGTCTGTCCCCTTTGTTTCAATCTGTTATTTCTGCAGCATGGGATGGACTTTTCTTTATCACTTATCGGTCATAAGTGGCAGTTGTAATGATAGCTTCATCCCATTTTTTTCAAATGAGAGTCTGGAAAAACATCATGTTTCCAGGTGTGCAGTGGGAGGGGGCCACTGCTGATTAATTTGAACTGAGCTTCTTGTCCTACTTAACAGCTGAAATCAATGGTGCCTGTAATTTCAGTGTGAAAGGATGGGCGGAGACTTAGTAGCTTTTAAGTGTGTGGTTGCAATGAGGAAGGTGAGTATACTGGAAACAAGGCTCTTAGCTGGAACCTGTGCGGTATTTCTACCTTAGAGCTTTTTTTCCTGTGGTTTTCTTTGAATATCTTTTGAATGTCATAACTGTTTCTGACTACATCTTGTGAATACCTCTCCTTAGAATGTTTCATGTAATTAGGGCATATTTTAAGATCTCCTCTTATTTCTTAACAAGCTTTGGTTTTAAAACAAGTATTATTCCATATGTCCAGTAGGAGTAGGCCAGTTTTTCTGGTATAATAGTGATGGGAAGCGTTGTTGTCTGAAGGTTAGAACTTTAACTTCTGTTACTTGTGGAGAAATGTGAGCTGGACGGACTTTGCCATTCTGTGAGAACAAAGAGCACGTCCTTGAAGCTGTTGCGACACTAAGCTTTGTGTATTCCTGTAGCAGGCTGGAACCACAGTCCTGGGGCAGCACCTTGCTGGCTTCGGTGCTGCACTGACCAGAGGAACCCAGGAGCCACTAAGATGATCTCAGTGAGGCAGGCAGTTGTTCAGTGTATTTCAAACTTGTTAAAAGAATATTCCCTCTTACAAGGCTCAGAATTCGCCTCTGTGACTCACTTTGAATGGGAAGTTTGCCATAGTGCAACCTGAACTGGTTCCAGTTAGAGACTGTTAACATCTATGAAAAGCAGAAGTCATCCTCTGAGGAGCATGTTTCAGCTACTGTTTTCTGTGGGGTTTGTTTGGTAGTTCTGTTCATTTCCTTTCATCTGTGCCGTACCTCTTGCAGAAGAAGCACTCTGGGTATAGTTGCTGAGCAGGCTCACCATGTGGGGAACTGTCTCCCAGTGCTTACAAGATACTAAAAAGGCAAAGTTCATACCAAATCTGCCATCTCCACCAGCTGCTGGAGGAGTCAGGTGGCGAGTCTTAAGGCTGGGTTTTTACTCTGGTGTTTCTAACTCTTCGTTCTTTCTAGTCAAATTTTCTCAGGCCTCTTTAGTGGAAGGATGTGTTACATTCCTGTGACCTTTCTTTCCTCCCTGTCTTTGGGAAGGATAGGGAGGCTGACAGCGGAGAGCTTGACTGCCACCTTCTGAACACAGAATGCAGTCTGAGAGCTGTGAGACAAACATCGTGGCAGATAGTCTGTGCATGGATTTCTGTACAGCACTTGAACTGAGAGTGTGAAGGATCCTGGGTCTGTTTAGTCCCCTGAACGCTGAGGTGCGGTCTTTTTTCCGGTGCTGTATGGCACCTCTCTCCAAAGCCTTTCTGCTTGTATCAGTCTTTCCAAGCCATCTGTTCCGGAGAAAGGGCTGCTCGGCCATACGTGACGCACCCTCCCCAAGAGGTACGTTACTGTGGCACTGCTCAGTGCGGTGGCAGTACTTGTCACCAAATCCCTGTTTGAGCGAGGGCAGTGTGTTATAAAGCTGTCTCATTTCAATCTGGATATAGTTGAGCTCGCTGCTTGGGAAACTGAAGTTAGCCCAGCAGTGACACCAAGGAGGTCTTCTGTGATCTCCTCGGGTCACCGTCCCAGACAACCATCAGCATTGATGTTTCACCTGAGCAAATCCACCAGGGAGAACAATTTAATAATAAATTTAATAAACAGTTTAATAAATGCTGCTGTAGCATCAGGGACAGAGCTTTTAGTAACCTCAAAAGAAAATGTGTGGCATCCCTGATACTCTTGTGACAACAATATTAAATCATTCTTTCCTAAAAGATGTCCCAAAGTCTTTTTGGAAAAGTGGAATTTTAACTCTAAATTGTAATATGGCTTTTCTGAAATGGTATTTGGCTAGGAATTGGAAAATAGGTCTGGTGCACAGAGGCATAACCCACAAAATGGAAGCCTGTGGTCTTTAGCTGAATTACTTTTCCTTTGAGGGATTAAACTATTTTAGTTAGAAAAACATTTTTAGTATCAGAATAAATGCACTCATATCAAAGCAACCCATTACAGCTAAATCTGTGGAGATTTTGAACATTTTTTCAGATGTGTCCTAATTTCTTTTAATTGAATGCTTCCCATGAGTGTTAAAGGACTGGAAAAAATCAAGCAGTTACTTTTTCTATTTTCTGTCGTCTTTAGGAAAGTTATTAACCTTCAAGGTAGGGACTGTGTCAGATTTGCATCACATGATGAACAGTATTATCTTACTCTGTAGGGACAGAAGGTTGGGAAGAGCAGTCGCTTTGGTCCTGGATGTCTGCAGAGCTGAGGACGTAGTTGTTTGTTCCACTGGCTTCACATACAGAAGCAGCAGTGAAGAGTGGCATAGTTGTACGGAGCTGAAAGGGTATGTAATGTTTCACTTCCAGACTGATCTCATCCTTTACCGAAATGTGTTCATGTGCCAGGCAGTCTTTGACTTTTGAGGGAAAGTGCTCTCCAAGCTGTTACTTTGCCAAGAAACTGTTAACTTATTCCCTCTGTAAATTGTTGCCCATGTAGAGCATTTGATGACTGAAGCAAAACTGTATTATGGGTGTGTAACACTGCCTGGTTTAGTGCAATTACTTATCCACCTGTGAAAGTCTGGTTTTTAATCTTTTGTTCTCTTTATTGAAGAACAGTGATGTAGATAAAGAAGAAGGAATGGTTATGAGAAAAGTTGAGGAGCCAGAAACAGCAGAATAGCGGCAGGGTAGGAGCATTTGGCTTAAAATGCAAGAAATGACAAAAGACTGAAAATGGTGTGTTGCTAAGGTGGCTGGGAGAAAACATCAGCAAAATGGTCTAAGCTCTAAATCTGATTCTAGCAGATGCGTGACAAGTAACTTTGATGAAGATGAGAATCAGGGTTCCAGGGTCTCTTTAAGTGAGAAGTGGTAAGGATTAGTGATTCAGACAAAGTCTGGAAAAGCAGTGAGATCATTAAAATAGTTTAACAGCTTCCTTGTTGTTCCAGCACATTGGGAGTCCTCAAAAAATCCTTAGTACAGAACGTCAGTCCACATTCTGCTCCTCCAAGTGAGAGTGCAAACACCCAACTGCCTTGTCTTAAACTGTCTCCTTTTACATAAGCGCACCCAACACTTGGGTGCTTCTGCAGCCTCCCCAGAGCTTCAGAAAGAAGAGACTTTTGTCCTTTCCTCTGATTACAGAGCGCAGAGATTGCAGTGCCTGATTTTGTTATGTTCTCATGGTCTGATAGCTTGTTTTGCTTTGTCTCTCTTACGCTGTGAAGTGCCAGTCACAGTTACCATGAGCCCTTTTTGTTGACCAGTTTGCATTTTGACTGGCAATAATTGTCTTTTTATACTTGATGTTATGGATTGCACTGAGGCTGAATAGTGTATTGTGGGCTATTTGTTCAGCTCTACAAAGAAGTTCTTGTGTGAGCACAGCTCTTACAAATGATCTAAGCGACTCTGATACAAAAACTGTTCAAAGTTGTTTTTCTCTTTTAAATAGTTTATTTTTATGTTTGCTGGTAATTACTTGATGTATTAGGCAAATTTATTTTTAGATATGGACTCTCTTTTTCAGTATTCATGAGAAGTGAAGTTTTGTTTAGCGGATGGAATTTAATTTCCTCTGGATTTGGTGTAGACTTGAGGATGTGGACTCAGTTCACGAAGGATAGCTCCATGTTGGGTCAGACTCCCACTTCAAGTAATCTCCATGGGGAGACATTAGTGCAGGACTAGTGATTCTAACAGGCGTCAAACAGAGCAACAGATCAGAGAGCTGAGCCTTCTGGGTGCACATCCTCCGGTTCCTTACGCTAAGATGTTTAAGTATAATTAGACTTAGGTAAATCAAGTTTGGTATCTGAATTGCAGCCCATTTGGAGTTGCCATATAAGAGGTATCAAATCTAGTCAACTGTCTTCTTAAATACAAGTTTTTAGAGTTTTTTTGCAGAACAGTTGAACTTTAAGATTTCTTCACAAGTGTTTGTCCTATGGAAGTGTGCAAGGGGATTATTTATCTGCTCTGCTGTAAACATTGACTTGTGTACTTGAGGTAGCATTAAGCAAAGCTAATCCCAGATTAGTGCCTGTCCAAGCAGGCAGGGTAAAACTGGTTCTGAGCTTGTGAAGGATGTCATATGTATGTAACAATGCACCTGAGATCCCTGGAGACTGGTGATTTTTATGTGCCAGTGAGACTTTTAATGGGTTGCAGTGGAATTCAGTTCCTGGAGAGGGAGTGTTGTGCACAGCCTAGATTTTTAGGATCGAACATGGAGAGCACTTTGTATCACAGTAAATTAACTTCCTTGAAATGTAATTAAGCTGAGAGCAAAGTCCAAACCAACTGAGACTTCAATTTTGAAGGCTAGATTTGCACAAGGAAAAAAGATGAATTTCAAAATGAGGAACGTGTGGCTTCCACTTAAGTTGTTTGTTAGGGGTTTTTTTTAAATGTTTGTTATATTTAAGCCAACAAAATGTGACTGGAGTTCCCTAAACCAGACGATTTTTTTTTAGTGTGGCTGTGTGCAGCATGGCTCTGATGGCTTTTGCTTCCTAAGCAGCTTTCTGTGAACGTCAGGCTTTCTGGCTGTGGATGCCCAGTGTAAATATTCCCCTCTGCAACTGGAGCTTTGTGTGTGTAAATGTGTGTGTGTGATAGAGGTGTGTGTGTGTATAAGCTGCTAATGTGTATGTCTATAAATAGGTATTTATACCTATAAAAAATAAGAGCACTGCTAGCAAGTGCAGTCAGTAGAAACAAAACACTCCACCATCTCCAGGAGCTTACTGTCCGAATGACGCTGGATGGCTAAACGTTTGATCCTTGGGTCTTCATAGCAACTGGCCGGTTATCCTTAACTGGTGTAACTCCACTGACTTCCAGAGTGTCAGGCTGTTATAAAACTGATCTGAGGGAAGAAGGTGGCATTTCTCTGGTGTTTGACTACAGTTCAGAGCAAACCTTTGGTTGCAAGTGACTGCAGGATGATGCTGTAGAGCTCTTAACTGCGGCAGGTCAGTCCTCTGTTGTCCTTGGCTGACGGTAGAGCCCTTCAGCATTTTTCAGAAGCAAACTTTTGCAAGGCTGTTTTAGTCATTTTCTTGGTGGTTTGGATATTCTGGGGCCCAAGTTTCAATGAACAAAACCTGTAACATGCAAGAGATCCATTTCTGCCAGCTTGTTTAACTAGACAGGTTTCTGTTTCTGCGCATTTCATTTCAGGAGGGGAGATATTGGAGGAGGGATTCCTTCCTGAGACCTTGATGCTTTTGACTATTGGGTTTTAAGTAAAAGCCCTTTAATAATCACGTTCTAGATAGGAATTTTATCTGTATTACAAGTAATATGCAAGGCTTGTACGTTTAAGAGAACATCTGTCTAAAAACGACTTGTGAAACCCTGGAAATATTAAACAAATACAGTATCTGATATATTTTAACATTTTATTTTAAAAATTGACAAAATTATTGCAGTCTGAATCAAAGGGGTGATCTCACTCCTGTTTACTAAAACTAAGTTGCTGCTTGGCTCTTAAGCCTAACATAAGTCAAAGGGGAAGTATTTTTTCTGTAAAACTTTAATTTCCTCCCCGAGACAGTTTTATATAACCTGTCATTCCCATATTGCATTACTTTTCTTTCCAACAAACACAGCATGTCAAAAACTGTAAATCATGTTTGCTTACAGGGAGAAATGCAATGCAAATAAGATGCTTTAGCTTTGTGGGACTCATTTTTTTCCAAAATAAAATTCCAGAAACTGTTTTAAGATTCAAGAGAGGATTTTTAAAGCAAGGAGTCCGACTGGCTACTTTCTTTGTGTTTGATTGCATAAGAATTGTCAGCTGTTCAGTTTTTTTTAAGGGAAAAAAAAAAGAAGCTCTTGCAACATTCTGAATTATTCTGGTTTCCAATTATTGCACTATTTACTCTCCTGGATAAGGAAGACCACAGCTGTTCTTTTGCGCTTTTTGAGGCTGATCTCACTAGAGAGGCTAAATGAGCAGAATGTACACTTTTCAGAAAAGCTTTCCTTCAGAGAGCTCTTTTCCATTGCAGAGTTTACTTTCTCTGGTTTAGAAATATTAGACTGTGCAAAACATAAGATGCAGTTCTGTATCTTAGTTACCATATTGAGAGCTGGTTTTTTTAGGCTGTGAGGTTTTTGAGGTCTACTTGCATGCTAACTACCTGGAAGCTTAGTGCCAGAACAGATGCTTTCTAATATGAGAATCAGATTTTAAGCACCTCTCTCTCAGGGTTGAACTGAGGTTTGCATGAAGCTCTGCTGCTTCTGGAGCCCAAACAGTGGGCTGATTAGTAGAAGGGATTGTTTAACAAGCTTTTGTTGAGCTGTTACAAGTGAGGGAGTTTTGTCATTTAAGTGAAAAATTTAGATTTATGTAGGTGGAAATGTTTTAATCTTTGTCATTGTGGGAATTAAATTACTTTCTCCTTTTTAATGGTGTAAGACAGGATAACTGAGTTGGATTTGGAGAACTGCTGGATGTTTGCCTGTATCCTTTGTGGAGTGAATGGAGTCTTGACAACCAGAAATGGAGACATTATGCTTTTTGATTTTATCCTGCTATTAGATCCCCATACGTGACTGATCTATGAAATGGCAGAGAATGGAACAGATTGTGACCAGAGACGCATAGGAATGATCAAAGAACAGCACAATGGAAACTTTACAGGTAGGTGAAAAATGACTTAACGTTCTCAGCTGGTCAGCTTGCTGTGTAAAATGGCCAGTGCGGTACTCAGAAGGGATTTATGTTGGTGCACTTCATGCCCAGATGATGCAGAGGGCCTCAGTGCATGAATCCATCTTGGAAACTTCAGTCATCTCTAAATCTGAACTCTTAGAGGATTTATGTATTGTAAAGCCACTGAACAGTTTTATACTGTGTATTTCCTTTCAGTTTTCTCTTTTACTCTTCTCTCCTTCTGAAGTTATTGTTCTGTAGTTCATATGTGTGTGAGCCCTGTAAAGCTGCCTTGGGTACCAACAGGGGCTGCAACAGGGCTGAGCAAAAAACCTAAACTGTGTTGGCAAATACGTGGCTGTAGAAGTCAGGCTGTACAGCCCCACCCTTTGGCACTAAAGTTAGTACTTGGTAATAAAAATCTGTTTTACTCTGGGTGAAATCCAGTTATTGGTCTCCCAATTTCTAGCTTTTCTGTTGACATTTAGCTTCACTATAATTTATCAATTATAAATGACTAACAAAGCAGTTAACTACTTCATCTCCTGCCTTACCTCTGTTTTCCCTACTGTTATGTCTGAAGTAGGCTCAGATTAATGTTTAGGACTCATGAAAAATAACCTGAGAACATTTCCTGAAGAGCCTTGTGTCACTGAATATCTGTGCTGTGTAGTACAGCATATAAACTGTAATAATTTTAATTGGTTTCCTGTCAGCATTGAATGTGCCAGTTCCATATTTAATTAGGTTTTGTAACCAAGTGATTTCTCAAGTTGTATGCAGTCTTACGCCATTGTCTTTTATGACCTTTACTAAAAACAAGGTCATAAAAAACAAGGTTGAAGCATTTTTATTAGACAGACTAAGTGAAAAAATTCTTGAAGCAATGAATGCAGCAAAATTTAAAGAGGATCTGTATGTGTATATGTATGGAACAAATCAAAGGCTTTTCCTTAAAGGCTTAAATAATTCTGTGGCTCTGAGGGAATGTGGATGTTATCTGGTATTTGCCATTGCAGGATTTCTGTTAGTTCATGTAAAGCAACTGATGCTTACAGGCAAAGAATGCAAAATTAAGTGGGCTATGTGACTAATGAGGTATGCCATTTCTATCTAAATATTAGCATCTGATAAGGCAGCATGTTTCAATTACTGGAATGAGACTGAAATAATACATCTTGAGTTGCAATATGCTGGGGATTCAGATTAGATCAATATTTTAAATGCAACAGCTTTTTACAAATTTAAAACATTAATATTATTGCAATGCTTTAAATGTATGCAAAACAGAGGACATATGTTTCGACTTTGTGTAGTAAGTGATGTTTAAACAAGCTTGGTGTCTGGATGCAAGAGTTATTTTTGTGTATTTTTTCCATTGTTTTGCAATATTATTTTTTCTCTTATTTCATAATTCATTTTCTTTAAAAGTTTAAAAATTATTACCACTCATTAGCTTGACGACTTTTGAACAAGTCATTCTCATCTAAAGAACAAGTAGAGTTTTTATTAATCTTGACTATATTGTAAGCACAAAATAACACATTTATTAGCGGAACCTTTCTTCTGTACTTGTGCGGTGGTGTACAGGGAGTGGTGTTGCAGCAGTGTTGAGCAGTGCTTTATAACCAAATCACCGCAGTTAAAAGAAACCAAATGTATAGTTTTGTGGTACAAAAGCAGGTCCTTTTCATGGGAGCACTTCCTGTCAGCTGGGCTCGTTTTGGAGACGCTGAACAGTGTGGCAAGGCTTACCGTAGCCTGCGGACCCTGACTGGGAGGGTAGATGCTATTATCCAGTTACATGGTGACTGAAGTGTGTGAAGAGCACATGTAATTCCATCTAGTTTGATTGGAGAAGTCTGAGAATAGCTTTGGAAGAGAACCAAATTCAAAAGTTCAAAGTGAAATGCGGTCTCTGTAGCGGGTGATAGATTCTCATTTGACCTGATGTATGAGCTGGTTTGTAACTAGTAGTGTAGCACCTTGCGTAAAGGCTAACAGATATGCCAGACTTTTGCACCCCAGGCCGATGAGATTCTTGAATAGTTGTCAGCTACATGGAGGAAAAAAAACACCTTATTTCCTTTGCTGGAGGTCAACTGATTTCTGGTGCCCTTGGAACAAATACTTTGTGATGAGTGGAAAAGATGACTGGGAGCTCACATTAACTTCCTAACAAAGAAAACAAAAAACTTTTTGGGTGGGCTAGAATCTGAACTGTCAGGCTGTACTTTTACATTTCTGTTGCTTTTCATTTGCAGATTCATCTTTTTTGAGTGAACGGAAACGAAGGGACAGAGAAGAGAGGTTGAATATTGTCCTCTGGAGACAACCGCTTGTTACCTTGCAGTATTTTTCCCTGGAAACTCTAATAACCTTGAAGGAATGGACCATAAAGTAAAGATAATTTCTTTAACTTCTTCTAAGCATTCTGGGGAAACCCATGCTCTGATTCAGTAGGTCATTCTGACATCTTGCTTTCCCTGGTGATTCACAACTTTAAATATGTTTCCTGAAAGAAGAATTTTATTTTTTGTACCTTAAAGGTGGCTACTGGAACGTACCACACTTCTGTGTACCCAGACCTTCTGTCTAAATTATAAAAGTGTAAATACAGTAAGGTGTCAGCGGAAGAACATTGCAAACTTCCTTTCTGGAGAGTTGACCATTCCAATTTGAAGGAGTGGGACAGTGTTTAGGGATCCTTAAGGCAAGAAATATTGTACTTATGACTGCAGTGCTAAGTACTGATCTATTAATGCATGTGTTAGTATCGCTGAATGATCTTCAAGTAGCTCAGCTAGGGCAGGGTTCAGGATTATGTGGGACTTGCAGGGATGTTTATGACGCTGCAAAGAGGACTTTGCTGCTAAGCTGCATCGTCTCTTTCACAGCAGGAAATGATTTGTTAAAGAACTTTAAGCATTATCTACGCATTGGATAAAATGGGCTTTTATTCCAGTTAGAAAATTTCCAAGTAGCAGTCCTAAAATCCCCTACTAATGCTGAAATGCCTGGCTATTTCTTAACACACTAGGCTTGAGAGGTTTTGGATTACCAAAAGGCAAACGTGAGTAAAACTGGCAACTGAAAAAGCCACAAGTAGCAGCCGTCTTAGTGCTTGTGTTTGTAACTGGAATCTCTTGTATTTGGGATTGAGTTTACAACCATTTTCCCAGTCAGAAGACAGTACCTGATATCACCTTGGGTGATCTGAGCTGTTGGACTGCTCCTTTGCAGAGTGAGCCGAGGTTGGTGATCATTGACCGGTGTGGGCTGGGTCTGAGGTGCTGATGCATAAGACCCACTGAGAGAAACTCCTGTTTTCCATTTTGATCTTCTAAAATTATTTGAATTAAAAATACTGGGTTTATGTAGTACGGTCTTAATCCTCTTTTACACACCAACCCCCCCTCCCCGCCCCGGAAAATCTAACCCCCAAACCTACTTATTTTACTATGTGCATTCTTTCAGCTATCAGTGGGAATTGTTTGTTTGAACTGTTTTATGGGGTCTTGCGTTAGCCATTTCTGACAACCTCCAAACATTTATTTAGACCAAGCAGAAATAACATTCTTACTTTAAGTTGACTATTACTTGGCTTCCTAGATGTCAAATTTTTGCTACAGATAGGGCTTACATCCTCTGTTGTGCAGCACATCTATGTTGTCCAGCACTAGCATGACAATATCTTTACAGAAAATAACACAAGACTGTTATAAACTGTTGAGACCTCAGATTGACTCTTCATGATATCCTGTGTCCCACTTGAGTAAATTGTGACTTAAATGATGACAATCACTTTAAAATCCAAATCTCATAGTAATATAAGCAGCACAAATTATTTTAAAATTAAAGGAAAGCGAGTGACTTTTTTTAGCTTGCTTAGTATGAAACATTTGTGACTGTTTTCCTGTGTTAGTCTCCTATTTCCATCTTTTTCTGTCTAAATAGATAAATTACATTCATAGTTTGCTGTTTCATGTCTGAGTTTAAGTGATGCTAGCACTTGCTTTTTTATATCGTCAGGTGACAGAATAGTAGTGTTTCCCAGAAAATAATAAATGTATTTGCTAATTTACTGTGTGACCACATACACATCAAGCAGAATGTGTAGGTAAAGCTAAAGAGGCTCAGAAATAATTGAGTATCTAATTACATTGGAAAATGCTTTTCTCCCCTTACTGCAGTAGCTTCCTAAGGCTTCATAATTAGCTAAATGTATTTTTAAACCTTGAGCTGTTACGAGAGGTATTAATTTCAACAGATCAGGGGAACTGAAATAGTGTAAAGATTTGTTCCTCTTAGTGTCACTGTGGTTCTGCCACCAGCACACAGTTTGAAATTAGCACTTTGTGTTCCACCCACAGCTCATCCCTTGCCCAGGGCTGGTGCGGTGCCTGCTTTGCACTTTGCTTAGCCATGGATGTTGTTGATGGCCCTGTGTTTGAGACTGTCTTGGCTGCAGAAGCTGAATATTTGTTTTCAGATTGTGTTTGTTTTCAGACAGTTACTTTGTTTTTCTTTATTTAAAAAAAAAAAAAAAAAGCATGACTGAACTTTGATCTCACTCGACAGTGAGATTTTTCCATAAAGAATGAAGGCTCCCCAGATATTTTCTTGGGAGGTTTCTGCTTTTATAAGAGCAAACTTTTCAGCTGCCATTGTCCCTGCTGACTATATCCATGCAGACCAAGTCTACAGGGATAACTAAGTTACTTTGAAATGCATGCTAAATTATGAAAAACCCTAATTGCCCTTTGTCTTTTAAGATTGTGGCATCGGCGAAGTATCTTGGTGTCTTTTTTACTGATGCTTGCAGTGCTTACAGCTACGTATTACATTGAAGGAGCACATCAACAGGTATGAGCTTTTCAAGTTACTTTCCGTAGTGACTAATACTTCCTGTCCCTGTGCTGAAGTGGATGGGGTCTTCATGAAATTGCAATGTATCTTTTGAACTCCTGCTTCCTAAGGATATTAATTTCTCATGTCATGGCTCCTCTCTGTGTGTGGATAAGTTGTGTTTTAGAGATGGGGAATGATCAGCTGTATTGTTTGATCTGTTCTGTTGCATCCATAGGTGTTCTGCTTTTCGTCTGTTCTGACTAAGCACACTTCTGATGCTGCAGCACCCCTTCACATCTGCCGTTAACAAGCTTTTAATAGTGGTGCGAGCTCTTGAGATATAATGTTAAACTAAGTCGTGACAGAAATGTGTGGTTCCCAAGAAAAGTTTCTTCTGCATCTATGGAAGGGTCTCCTGACCCCTACCCCATGCTAGGATAGGCATATATCTAGATAGAAGATGGTTTCATGGTTCAAATCTGGTTCTATGATGCTTCTCATACCCCCATTGTTTTAAAAAGCTTGTTTAAAAACTTTTTTGTGCTTTACATGAAGACTGATGCTTTTGCATCACTTGAAGTGTAAGCCATTGCTTAAGCATAAGGTGATGGTGGTGTTTACACCTTTCCCCTCCCCATTCCTCCTTGAGTTTCAGATTTTCCCTGAGGGCCGGGAGCGCTTTTAAACCCTGCAGAGCGTTTTCTTCTGCACCTGAATCATCTTACTGCTCTGACTCTGAAATCAGCAGGTTCCCAGTTTTGGAGAACGTACATCCATAGTGCTATGGCGTGTCACTGGCTGCCTGCGGGACACGCGGGTCTGGAACAGGAGTCCTGGCTTCCCAGGACGGGTCTTGAAATGCAGTGAAATGAATTGCTTCAGCTCGTCGTGTTCTCGCTCGCTCGGTCCCGTGACTGAGACCTCAGCACTCACGCGCAGAGCATGTTGGTAGATGGTCAAGCGGTGGCCCGTTGCTGATGGACAAATACCTGCTTCATTAACAACTGCCCTGGTTGGTGGCCTTGTCAGCGTGAAGGCCAGAGCTTGACGCAGTCAACGTTTGCCACTAGATGGCTCTTGCAAACTGGTGTTGAGGGACATGGCCCTGAGCGGGCTGCTGGGCCTCGCTGCGCCAGGGCCTGGCAGAGCCGCACTGCTCGAGGGGTTTCCTTCAGCCTCTGGGACTGGCGAGGGGAGTGGGACCTGCGGGGTCCAGCCAGTGCTCGGAGCTCTCCGTTCTGGGGGGTCTCAGCTGTATCTGTCCATCTCCTTTCAGAGCTCCTTCCCTAAAGTCCACGTCCTGCAGTGCCTCCACCTATCTCTGGATACCATCAATGTCTACTCGAATATCAGCCACTTTCTTCCAAAAGTGTGCTCAGAATGGTGAAGTAAATTTGTGGTTTTCACTTGCCATTTTCAGGATTTTTTTTTTTTGTTACACCCTGACAAGTTGGAGCCTGGTTGAGACTAGTAATGTGGTTTTCACTTGCCATTTTCAGGATTTATTTTTTTTTTTGTTACACCCTGCCAAGTTGGAGCCTGGTTGAGACTTCATCTTGGTGCTTTTGGTCTGTGGATGGTATGAAACAGCTTCTCTTCTTGGGGCTGTGGTACAGACCCAGTGATGGCCTGGCTCATCTTGGTATTGCCCTTGTGGCGGTGGGAGGGAGATATGCTTCCCATTTCTCCAGTGTACCCAGAATTTGCTGTGGCTTTCCTATATCCTCTCATTTGTGTGTCCAACACACAACCAGCATTTTAATCTTTTCTTAAAAGTAACAAACCTGGTTATTCACTGGTCCAAGATAAGACATTCAGCAGAGTAACTGAGGGTGCAGCTAATTCTATTCCTTCACTTAATCTGAGCTGTCTGCTCGCTGCTTGGGCTCCAGTGGACACTGTCTGGGGTGTGCTGCTCACTGCTCACACATCGTGTGCCTATTCTGCATTTCAACCCCCTACTATTTTTCATGTCTCCTTGGAAACTTGCTGATTGTTGGCGTGTGGGCCTTTCTTTTAATTGTGCTGTTTCCTGTACATGTCTGTGCTGTAATGGTAATAAATTGCAAATAGAAGTATCTAGGATTCTGTTTCAGTTATTGTAATCCAGATAACTGTCTGCGTTAGTTGGTAGCTTTAACTTTCTTCCCTAAGAGAATTCTTTATTTTTTCTCTTTTGTGACTTTTCTTTTTCAGTATGTGCGGTATATGGAGAAAAAGTTCTTCTGGTGTGCCTACTGGGTAGGATTAGGCATTCTGTCCTCTGTTGGACTTGGCACGGGTCTCCACACCTTTCTGCTCTATTTGGTAAGCGTATTTCCATGCTGTGTTCTTTCTGAATTGGGTATTTTCATTGTTGTATGTTTTTAAATCTGTGAATAAAGAAGATTCCATAAGTCCTGAAGGAAAATTAATACTTAGTGTAATGCTTCTGTGCTTTAATGACTGCAATTCATGTTCTATACCTTGTTTTGTAGTTCATATGCTATATGTTTGTTGAACTATAGATATTAGCCTGCTGTTAATCTTCACTTTGAAACAATGAGTCAAAATCTGCAAGCTCTGTCTTCTAATTTAAATGAAACATTTTCTAGTGTGTGCAGTTCAAATGTTTCCATTTAAAATTTTTCAGCATGTTCTTTTAGTAGCTTAATGATAATTTTTCTAGCTGAAACCACTGAAATAGGCAGCTATGTTAAAGTTCAGTCTGTATTAGCTTTGCTTTAAAAATGATAGCAGAAAAAACGTTTGTCTACAAAGGTAAAATAATTTCTGTTGTGAAAATTTGCATGGTGTTGTTTATCTCAACTTAGCTAGGAAAGTTAGGGAAATGTTTGGGTGTGTTTTGCTTTTGGCCATTGGATTAGTTCCTTGTTTATGAAACCACTGTCCTGTATTTAAGAAAAGGATTTATGGCCACAAAATAATTAAAACCAGTTTATGCAACAAATGTCATCTTGTATTTGGAACAATTACAGATGTTTACTTTCAGAACTGCTTTAATCATTAACAATAACACAGAAAACACTACAAGAAACAAGAAACTCGTGCTTTTCTGCACAGCAGGGCAGTGCCTGCTAGATCGAATGGCATCTGTACGGGCTGCATTTGCAGTAGGCTTTGACTCTTAGTGTAGCTTCTTTCCTGAAGACTGCAGAGGCAGAAAGTACAGGAGGAAGGAAACTATTGCTAAACAGAAACAAGTTTATGCGTGCGTAGCCTTCTGGACAAAAATATTGCTGTCAGTCTAAATGATTGGAAATGGAAATTCAGTAAAGCCAATGAACACGGTGTCTAAACATTTTTATGTAACACTGGGTAGTGCTTAGACAGCAGTGAGCTGACAACGTTACAGATCTTTCTGACTTGCGGGGATGATGCTGTTTGTAGCTTAGGGACAGTAAGACCTTTGGGCTGGACAGAGGGAGAATCAATCAAAATCATTGCTCCCAAACAGAGGTGCTCTGCCTCGCTCAAGAGGCAAACCAGCATCGAGTGATGTGTGAGGTGGAGTTAAACTCAGAAACTTGGCTGCCTTTGGGTTCTCTGCCAGCCTATGGAGGGAGGGAAAATGCAGCAGGATGGAATTCAGCAGGACAGAGAGGAAGGGGAAGGAAAGCAGTTCCAGGTTTGCTGCAGAAAGCAGTTGGTCATTATTTAAATCAGCAAATAGGAAACAGTTTAAATTATATATTATAAACTTATTCTGCTTTTTATGCATTTTCTGAAGTTGACTCTCACTGGTTGATAGCCTAAAATTTCCTCTAACCAAAGATTTAATATATTTAGAGATTCTCTTTGAAGCAGTTTGGAGAGCTTATCATATAGTTCCTATTTTTAATTTTTACCCATGTTGTGTCAGAAATCTAGTAAATAAGAAATGGTGTGCAGCATCTCTAAAAGCAGGTAGTGTTACATTGCTGTACGTTGATCTGACACAGGGGAGCAAGAGTGCTGTCATTTTTTATTTTTGTCACATAAAGAAGTCTTCATAAGTCAGCACCACTTTTTTTTTTTTTCTAAAAGAAGGTGAAATGAATTGACCTTTCTTTACCTCTGTTTAAAAATACAGATGTTTAAATAGTTCTAAATTTCGTAACGTATCGCTTAAGTTTTCCTGTAGGGTATGCGAACCTAGTGGATATATTTAGGCCATGACCTGCGCTGACATTAACCTAACATATACACAAAATATAACTTCTCTGTTGGCTTATGAGTCTAACTTATGGTGGGTGCGTAGGAGGTGAACAGCCTTCCAAAGGTTACAGGGAGGTGTATTGCCTAGGAAAAGAAATGTAGTTTAATATTGTTAGCAAAGGGATTTGGAATGTAAGAGGGAAGGTTTCACATAACTTTGTTAGGAGGAGAAAAATAGACAAAATCGATTGGACTGCATCATTAGAAGGTGGTTATAGAATAAAATGCAGTAAATCTGTACTGTCGACATCTATAGGTGCAACACTACAGGAGAAATACTTGTTTCCTTTAAATATGTAAGGCAGATAAGTGTGCTTCTGTTACAGTGAGGGAATTCCATAAAGGCCGTGAGTGTAGGAAGAAAGAGAAGCAAAGATTCGTTTTCCTCTCTTCTCCCGTGCAAGATGTAGTGATTAGCATGGACTGTACATTCAGGTCGGTTAACACTCACTGGGCACTAGGGCTTGTCTGAACCCTGAATGTTTTGTAACTCGGTGGCGTGTATGTTGCCTTGTAGTCACTAGATGGCAGTGGGAGTGTAAGAACCCAACTTCATTGCCCTAACACTGTGTTGCCATTTTAAGTACCTGAACTGTTAATATTCTTGTCAATACACCTACATCAGCAACATCTATATGCTGTCATGTCGTAATACACTGCTTAATATCTCCGCAGTTTGAGCCTACACCTTGTGTGAAAGGGGACACAGAGTACTGACTTAAGACTGTTGGTGCAACTTTAAAGGGTAAATTATTTCAGAATAGTATTCTGGATTTAACCTATCTGGAAACAATGCAATTCAGAGCTCCAGCTTTCCAAAGGAGAAGTTTTAAACTAATTTGCTTTGTTAGTTGTGCACCAGTTGCCGCTAGAAGTAGAAATGTGATGGGTTAAGTGGGGTTAAAACTTATTCTTCCATTGATTCAAAGAAATGAAAAGTTACAAAACAGCAAATCCTCTTCTGCTTTAGTGCCTGTTTGCTGGCGATAGAGAATAGACTCAGTAAGTGTTTTAAAATTGCTTTTAATTAATTGCTCATTTTATATCTGTATGTACAGCGAGGTTGTTGGGAATGCAATTACATGCTTAGAGAACAATGCTCGTGGGCCCACCCATGTGCTGCTGAGCTCTTCTCTTGTTGATGCTTGCAGCATTGTCTCTGCCATTAAGGGCCAACGGGGAGGAATTACTGGCATGTAGGCACCTGTTCAGACAGTGTGCCTGAACTATTTCAGCTGTGACACAGGTGCATCTTCTTTAAATATAGCCCTCCACTTAGTGCATGCAAGTATTTTCATATCAAACTGTTCACAAGCACAGGCTGTTAGCTGGGCAAATCACAGAAGCAGTGATGCAATAGAAGCAGCATACGAGTGACTCTGGATGTTTAACCCTGGCCTGGTTAGCTGTTTTGCCAGGGTTGAAAACTGTAATTCATCTGGATTCTTCAGAGCATCTCTCACCAGCTGCTTTTTGGAGCAGCATAAATTCTAGAGCCAGGAGAGATCCTGGGGTTTGCTGAGAAGAGAGCTCTTGGAAACAGTTTGCTTGATGTAGATTTTAAAATCTAAAGCAGTCTCAGTTTGGGGGAAAGTTACTGCTGCTGGTTAATATCAGTTCACATCTGGTTGGGATTTTATTGGTCACCAGCATATTCTTGCTGCATACATCTCGGTGTTGGAGGGAGAGGTCAATTTTGTTAGTTTGATAATAGGCTTTATATTGCTATTTCTGCAATTCAGGAACTTCCTGTATATTATAAAGGGTCTGAACATTGATGTATTGGTTTCTAGTTTAATGCTGCTTCCTTAGTTGTAGCTAGCAGTAAATGTAAGAGTTGACAAGGTTTTTTGGGAAACGATTCTCGCGCTGCAAATTGGCACTGAGCTAAGGGCTGGCACGGAGAAGATCGTCAATGCAGAAATAGGGAAGCAGGACGCTTTTTAAGAATCCTTTTTATTCTGACACTTTCAAAACAAGTCTGCTGGCTTATTTTCCCAAAGTCCATTAAAGTTTTTTCACAATTCTTTAAAAACAGCACTTTAAAAATAGTAATCGTAATGTGGTTCTGTAGGAAATAAAACTACTATGATTAACGACTCTAAATACTGTTTTTAGCAGCACACAGCTTTTTTTTTCTTAGTCCTGAGATATTTTCTCTTCTGTTGGTGGTATATTAAAATATAAATGGCATGAATCACCTAATTACCAAAAGAAGATGACTGAGGGTAACTCGTCAGGATTTTCTTGGGTTTGTATATCTTGGAGAGGTCTCTTTGCTGCTGCAAAATGAAGTGAATGAGCTGTTGGAGGGCGGTGGGCAGCGGGCTCCAGCGGAGCAGGGGACACTAGGTGGAGCGCGTGGTTGGGACCGCGCTGCCATTGCCATCTTCACGCAAGGCTCTGCCTCGTGATTTGGTTTCAGTTCAGCTCTGGCAAATGGATTGCAAAAGATGCGTCCGAGGCAAACAAAATCAGCTCAGAATTAATGCCTATCAGAAAGTCTGTAGTGGTGGGGGACGAATGGAGGAGAATTCCTTATGGGTCAAAAGTGCTGCGTGAGCTTTGGCTGTTTGCATTTGTTTGTGTTTTTTGTTTCTTAAATATGGATCTCTGCTTGCTTGCTGATAGAGCCAAGTGGAGCAACTGCTGCAAAGGTTTTTGCTGGTGGCCGGGCGGTGGACTAGCACAAACAGGAAACATGAGGTACAATAGGAATGTTTTGTGCCTGGAGGTCACACAAGAGTTCGAATTTTTTTCAGAACTGTAATATGTGGGTTTGTCCCTTAATTCTTACGGGGATGTTCTATAGCAGAGTGGAAGAGAGCACGGCAATAATTTCAGGCCATGAAAAAGAACAGAAAACTGACTTTAAATAGAAGTTGAAAAAGCAGTGTCCTTATAGTGCTGGCTTTAGAGAGACGGTTTGGGTTTATCTGCGCTTGGGGATTCAATGTCTCACTTTTGTTCTGAATTGGTTCCAGGGTTTGGCTTTGGTGAGGGGTCACATTCTGGCCTCCTGGAAGTGTGATAGTTTGAAGCTGAAATGAGTCGTGTTTTGGCCCTATCTGGACTGATTTAGGTTAGAATCTGAAGATTTAAAATCCAGATACCTTGTGCAATAATGAGCCCATTAGCCACCACAAAAAAACAAAAAAAACAAAAAAAACAAAAAAACTGTTGGTGTAAATAATTAAACAAACAAATGAAAACCCATTTTCCTGCCAGGATTACTGAAAACTTCTTAAAATCAAACTTAATTCCTTTTAATTATCTGTTTCCAGGAGCTGAGCTTGTAAGGAGACTCATGATAAAATTAAAGTTTGGAAAATAAAAGCTCGCGAAACAGCGCTTACTCCACTTTTATGAAGTAGACAGAATAATTTGGAAATCCACAGAACTTATTCTAATTTTTTTTTCTCCATTTATTTACTTGTGACTTTAATACAGGAGTGTTTTCATAGTGATTGTCAGCTTCAGGAGAAGTTTTGCACTTTCCATGTGGATTGTTCAAAACTAGTGTGAGTAACCCAGAAAACTGTGGGTTCTGTGAGTCAAGAAAAAAGTGGGAAACAAAAGCTGAGCTGCCTCAGCCAGGTGGGAGGGCACAGCAGTGCTCTCCTTCCCAGCGCTGAATTATTTTTGTTAAGTGAGGTGTTCCTTTTCAGTCCATACTGTTCTTCAATTCACATGTCAACTTCCAAGCCTAAAACAAATGAAATAAAAAATGGTTCTGTCTAATATCTGTGCTCAGATTACTGCGATTGATTCATGAAGGTAGTTGAAAGAAAAATACATGGTGGGTGCAGAAGACAGAAATTAATTCTAAAGTAAGTTCAGATGGATCCTGTTTGTGTGACGGTTGTTTGTGACTCTTACTCTGTCATTTGTTTCCTTCATGCCTTTAAACCTACTTCCTCCAGCTGTCCTGAGCTTTTTACAATGAACTAAAACATCCTGGAATACTTGAATCAACATATAACTTAAAAAAATATATATCTTTTTGCTAACCATTTTCTTGATGTGAACTCCTGCTTACAGCTCAGATGGGCTCTGTTCTGCTGGAAACTGCAGCATTGATATTAACGCACTGGTGAACTGGAAGGATCCAGTGACTTCAACTGGACACAGCTGCCAGATTAGTTGTGTAACCTGGGTGTTTCTTAAATGCATTTAAAAAATCTGAGATTAAAAATGATATTTTCAAGGGGAAGAATGTTCATTTGGAGTCTTAGTCCCTCTGAGTTGTTTTTTGTGTCAGATACCGATCGATAGATACCTGCAGAGAATAAAAACCAGCGCCTCTGGTTTAGATTATGCTGTGGAAGAACAACCCCTTCAACTGCCACAGCTCAGTCTGAGAGATCGCGGCCTGAGCCCCAAGCCCCCAGTCTGGTTCATTGACGTGAGTTGAAACCAATAGTGGTTTAAGTTGTGCTGGGTGCAAGCCTGGCAACTGCCGAGCAGACGCTGCTAGTCCCACCGTCCTGCTCCGAGGGTGGTAACCTCTGGCGTCGGGGCTGGTGGAACAGCTGGAAGCAATAACCTCCCATATTGCCCCACCATGAATTGCTGGACGTCATGAGTCAGAGCCCGAAACGGTGTGACTGCGAGTTCCATATATGGCCTCCAGTGCTGCTGGAAGGGGTGTACGTCAGAGTCTGGACAGTTTATCTAAAGCTGGAACTGTGGCAATAAACAGCTCATGTGAAGCGCCTCCATCTGTGTGGGATTAGCTACTGTACTTGGGACTTTTCAGAAGTCTGCAAAATATTGGTGTCATATTAATATTTAAGCTATATTGAGCGTCTTGGCCAGCCATAGTGATTGGAACTTGCACCAAGCTGAGGAGTTAGATGACTGGGACACCATTTTCTTCCTTTTGAAGGTTGATGGACTTTACCTTTTGGATGCTGACGCCTTGTTTTTGTTATCTGGTCTTGACCTCCTTGTCACTGGTTCTGCGTCTCGTAACTCTGCTGGAGGTCACATTATGCTGTCTCCTCATTTGCTCCCTTGGAATCTCTGATT
>NW_010110211.1:63615-64888 GCF_000699245.1 Pterocles gutturalis | reverse complement strand
GTTGTTTCCTCATTTTCCCCCTTTGGATTTCTTTTTTTTTTTTTTTTTTTTTTTTTTTTTTTAATGCACAGCCTGAACTTTATACTTTTCATGTCACTGCTTTCTTGAACAGACTGGAAGTAATGATAACAGTGCAAGATGATCTCTAATTGGAGACGTTAAAGCAAATCATCACTACTAGTGCCAATTTGAATAGATGCTGTGATTTATTCTTCAGAAATAATAAGTGGGTGGCTAGGGAAGGGCAAGGAGAGAATGCTGACAGATTATTTTTTTCTTCTGTCAGCACCAGAGCATAAACTTGGATTCTTCCAATTGTGCCTTTCCCTGACATGAGTCTGTTTGCTCCTATAGAAAGTAGCGTGGGCACAGCCTTAGAAAGCGTTCTGCTTTTCATGTTACTCCTCAAAGCAGCAACGTGGCCCTGTTATGCATGCGGTGGTACCACGTGCCTGCTCCCTCGCTGGTTCTTGTTCAGTCATATTCAGAGGTTGTGGCTCGTCATTTGGAATTTCCATCAGCTCTGCACTGTGGGGCAAGGCTTGACAGAAGTGGGAATAGAAACTTGCTAGCAGACACATGGTTGTAAAATTAATACATAGCTTGAAATGCCGTGACAGTCTGCGAAAACTAGCCCTGACAGGTTGATGGATGTTTGTGTCACTTGAGGATGCTCTAGGTACAGGATCCATTCTGAGCCCTGTTTTACAGCCAGCACTGCATACCAGACATTATATAAAATCACGAGACATCTTAATCTTGTAACGCAGACAGACTAGATTGACATACTCACTAGCCACCTCCAGACTGAGCTCTTCCCTCTTAATCACAGAGCAGTTTTCTTTGTGGGTAGTTGCCCACTGCTCTTGAAGATGAAAAAGATGCTGTAACTCGGTGTTACTTTCTTGAGAGGTGTAGTGACTTCATAGATCAGTATGAGATGAGTCGTAGCCTGAGGCAGCGCTTGCAGGATGTTTCCCATGAGAAGCAAGCTTTTGTTTTTCCAGTTCATCTTAATCAAATATAGCCTGACATGTTTCCCCCCTGTGGAAGGGCTGAGTCTTGAACCCAGTATGAAAAGCAGCGTATCCATGGAGGAAAACAGATTTTTAGTTCATTAAGTTCAGCAATGAGTTCAGTGTCGTATTTTTCTTACTGGCAGACATATCACTTTTCTTTGTGAAATGTTTCTATATTCGAGACAGTCCAAAATTACATCTTCCCTAAAAATAAAAGGTTAAAATTAGATGTAGTTGTTCTTATGCTCGTATTG
>NW_010110211.1:62810-63584 GCF_000699245.1 Pterocles gutturalis | reverse complement strand
AGGATGGCTGTTCTGTGAAGGGCCATGTGAGAAACCAACACTTGATATGGAGTTTGTTTGCAGCTTTAATTGTGTTCACAGCCTAGGTACACCGAATGATTAATAATGTGAAAATATGATTCAGTTTTAATTGGATATTCGGTCATTTTTCCTTATGGTGAAGACTTTTCTGTTTTAAGAATTATACATATCAGCATCTTTTAAAAGATTTTAACTTCTTAATTTTTTTTACGTGTGCCTGCCAGCTTTTTCTACTTGCACTGATGAATTTCCAAGCACAAGTTATAGATAAAAAAGATTATACTTCTAGAAATTTCACAATACAGCATTTAAAGTAACTTATTTCTAAGGATTATCAGTGTCTGTTCTAACTTGGTTGCCCTCAATCGCTGAACTAAAGCTTCTCTGAAGGCCTGTGAGTTCAAGAGTTCAAGGTCTCCTTCTATGAGATGTTAGGGTTGTACAGCTAGGGATTTCCAAACTCCCCTAAATTACTGTTGCTAAAAAATAGATTTATGTTGAGTTGATCTTGATGACCAGATCTTGTCTTGTTTGATTTGCAAATTGTACAGATATTTCTAACAAATCGCATTCCAGCCTAACCACAGGCTCCTTCTGGTCGTCAGTAGTGGCAAGCAAATGCTTCTCACCCGAGTCAGCAGACTGTTTCTCAATTTCTTCTCTGTTAGACCTTCTTAGTGCCTTCTGCAATTTAAAAAAAAAAAAATAAAAATCATCGGAAGGGGATGAGGGAAAGGCAGTTGGGGTTGGGGA
>NW_010110211.1:52569-62775 GCF_000699245.1 Pterocles gutturalis | reverse complement strand
GTGTCTGCTAAATCGCCTGGGTTTAGTATTTGTTGTCTGGTATAAGAGTTTTGCAAATGCCCTTTTCAAAGGTAGAGCTGCAGTTGGAGTCAAAGAGGGGATATCTTAGAGGTTTCCTAAAGTGTTGAAAGAAACTGAGCTATTGCAGAGAAGCAAAACACTCTATTTACTGCGGCCCCACGCAGAGAAGGAGGAGAGGGTGGAGGAGGTATTATTTGTGAAAAGGATTAAAAAACTGTATGAGAATTAATCCTTCTGGCACAGGGAGGAGCACAAAGAAAACATCTGAGTGGATATTGACTGGGATTTTCCAAAGGTGGCACCTACGACCTATTTGAAGTTGGTTCCCCGTTCCGTTCAGAGTTAAACCATCACTATTGCTAAATATAAAGCAAAATGGCACCTCTCTTATGAAACATCCAGCAACCCTCCCACTCTTCCTCCCCCTCACCCCCATTGCAACCATGGTCTGGCTTTAGCCAACCATTGTTTTGAGGTGCTTGGTAACCACGGCTTTGTGAAAGTAGAATGCTCTATGTATGCTTCCAGAGCGGAGCTAGAACAAAAGCAGATGTTGGAGATGTTGCACGCAGGCTGCCAAGCTGCGAGACGTTGTCCATTTGACTCGCAGGACAGCTGGGCTCCGCTGCCAGAGGAGGACACAGGATTGTTCTGCTTTCCTTTGGCTCGCTCTGAGTTCCAGTACTCCACACTTCATCACTCTAAATGAACCGTTTATGCTTTATTTCTTATTCCAGTTAAAATGTGGCTTCTGTGGGTTCCATAACTCCAACTTTTTTCCATTATAGAATTGTTTACATTACCATGGAAGAAGTATGTTCAATTGGCGTCGTCTTCAGGTGGCTTGTTGGCCGTTTACAGCAGCTTTGTGAAATGCCTTTTTTTCCATTGGCTGCTGCTTGTAAAATTTTTCCTTTTGCAGACGTTTGTTGAGACTGGGAGAGCTCTCTTAACAGGAGGCGGTGTTTTGAAACCATTAAGCCCTTTCAAGCATGGCGACTCTGTTGAGAGAAGCTGCTCATGCCAAGAAGCTCCTGCGGCAGCCTCCTGTCAGGCTTTTTGTCACTGCTTGCTCTTCTTTACACACCCTGTGTGGGGTTTAAGAAGAAATGCTGGTAACGCCGTCACTGAAACCTTGCAAGAGCGGGCGGGGGCCTCACTATAGCAACGATTAAATTTGTCTCTTACTATTATAAAACTGAAACTAACAGTCTCCCATCGCAGCTGGCTGTAGTTACAGTATAGTGTGGTATGTCTTCCAAATTTTGTGGAACCGAAAACTGTACTTCTTGATTCACACACCACATCTCACTGCCTTGGCAACGACCGTACCTTACTCTCAAGGGAACATGGGGAACGGTCATTTGCAACTCAAGTACGTGGGGATTTCCTCCATGCAAATTTGCTGTTCAAGAGAATTTTATTGCAAATTTCTGCAGGTGACAACCATAATTTAAGGAAGATAGCTTGAGACCTTTTTTTGTCCCAAGGTAGCTGTCAGACTGGGGAGGGCAGGCAGGGATGGGATTAAAATTCCCTAAATTTCAGAGTACAGTGGAGAAGGAAGTTCCCAGGTTTGCCATAAATGTACTTGACAATTTTAGGGAAGTTTCGACTTTTTCTTTGCATCTATCCTTGATGAGTAAAATAGAGATACATTATTTGTTTAGATACTAAGCTGCCGGGGACAGGGAGGATCTTGCTATAAGTACCCAAAAGTTGTCCATTGCCACTGGGACCTATAGAAATGCTGGTAGTATACATCATTCATCATTGGGTCACTCATCCGTTCTTTGTTCTGTCTTCCATATCAAAATCTCTCGTGTGTGTCAGCTTCTGGATCTTCTCTTCTTCAGTTTTACTTCAGTGAACCTTTTCTTTTTTTTTTTTTTTGTGTGTGTGTGTGTGTGAGAGAGGCTGTGCGTCATTTGTCATCTCAGGAGGCTGTATCTTATCTAGTCACATAACCCAGAGTATGCCAAAGGACTTTGAACTAGTCTCCTGTAAAGTAACGAGGAGTAATCAAAAGAATTACCTTAGTATCAGAGCAGCTTGCCTTTTACCAATTGCATGCCAGAAGAATGGTTTTATTTTGAATTCTTTACGTATGACAACAGTAATCACAGCTGTCCTACGGAAACATACAACTGATATTTTTTCAACATTCTTATTTCACTGACATTAAAAAATTGCAGTGTCAGTGTAATTGTGTAAGTCCAGTGCTCTGGTCTCTTCAGTGGGACCTGTAATGTCGATGTGAGTGAACCCAACCGAAATCTTCTCAGTCTAGAAAAAGCAATGGAGCTTCACTTTTGTGTGAGACCTGCTGTGGGATTTCACCCTTTAATGTGCAAATGAATGCTGCAAGGTCCTCTGAATCTATCTCTGGCCTCCTGCATTTCAAAGTGAGCCTTGTGCAGGGGAATGGCAGTGCTGACGTCTATCGAACTTTCCCTTGTTATTCTGTAATAAATTCAGCTTTGATTTGGGTGGGGGGTATCAGGCTCCTTTATTGGTCTAATAAAACATGACTCATTTAAAGGAAAAAACACAGAGGAAAATTGTTGACAATATGTTTCCCAACATGACGTCAAGACCCATCAAATAATTAATAGCAGAAGTTAAGGTTTGTGTAATTTGTTCTGCACTTAAATAAAATTTTAAAATTTATTTAAGTCTGTGATGATGAAAAGACTTTAGTTTAAATCAGTACTTTTTTTTTTTTCTTCTTCCCCCAACAGTGTTACCCTGACCTTTTGCTACATGACTTCTCTTTTAGCTACAACCTCCAGTGTTCAGGCCGTAGACTGTTTGAATTGCTTCTCACTCCTTTTGTATTAAAATAATGGCAATTCTTTCAGGTTTTTAATGCTAGTTTTATTTGGAGGTCTGTCAAAAAAAAATCTTTTAGCTACAACCTCCAGTGTTCAGGCCGTAGACTGTTTGAATTGCTTCTCACTCCTTTTGTATTAAAATAATGGCAATTCTTTCAGGTTTTTTAAGTATGTAGCAGTTCAACTCTTGAATAGATTTTTATGCTAGTTTTATTTGGAGGTCTGTCCAAAAAAAATTGTTTAATGTAAGATGAAGACTGGAAGTAATTCAATTATAAGACATTTAAATAACATTTAAGTTTTGAATTATATTTCAAACCATTTTTAGCAAACAGCAGTAAAGTCACTTTCTTGTGTACACAGAAAAACTGACACAAATTAAGCAACTTGTTTTTGGAAAAAGATCCAACAGTTAGGAAGGTCTGCTGCAAGATGTCATAAAGTCCTAGTCATTTAAAAAAAAAAAAAACATAGAATTTAAATGCCTCAATCCTCTAAAAGCAACAGCAGGGAAAACACCTGTTTTAATAAAGATGTAGGCTATAAAGACCTTAAGGAGAACATTTTAAAGTTTTGAAAATGTTCCTGCTTTTTAAGAAGCAAGGATTCCTGTTTCTGCTTGGCAACCTCACACTACTGTACGATGGCATGGCAAAAGCTGCAAGGCTCCTTAACATTTTTAGTAGATCACAAGAAGGATTTTTTTGTTGTTGTTGGAAAGTGTTAATAGCTCACCATTGCATTTCAGGTGGTCAAAAAAAAAAAAAAATCAAACCAACCCAACATTTTACATGTATGGGCCAAAGTGAGAAACACTAAGTTTTAGCCTAGGCTCCTTCTATCAGGGACAGATGTGGGGTTTTAATTTTGGCTTTTATTATAACTAGCATAAAATGCATTTGAAACTACTTGTCTTTTTTCAGGGTCCACACATAGCATCAGTTACTCTTGCTGCATATGAATGTAACTCAGTTAATTTTCCTGAGCCTCCTTACCCGGATCAAATCATCTGCCCTGATGAGGAGCCGACGGAAGGATCCATCTCTTTATGGGCGATCATCTCAAAAGTCAGGCTGGAGGCCTGCATGTGGGTAAGGTTTAGTTTATAGAACTTAAGCAATTTTAATTTATGTTCTTAATTTCTGTGTTCAGCAACACACAGAAATTCCTGAATTATCAAAATAATGATGGCTTACACTGCCAACAATAACCTGTACGACTGCAACGTGAATAGATGCTTTCCTGATCAGCGTTCTAATTTTAATGTCCTTTAAAGAGAAGCAATGGGATATTACTGGGCTATCTTTTATCAACTGCAGCCTTCACTCCTTTTCTAAATGCTAGCAGAGAACGCTCATGTACTTCAAAGCTGTTGATATAAAAGGTAAGTTTCAGAAAGTGTACCTGCATCCCAAATGATCTTGCAGCTGTCAACTCTTACACTGTATGCAGTTAACAAATAATTCCACAAATTTTGAGCCTGTAATTGGAGTGAACTGACTTGTATGAAGGACTTGGGCCCTAATATTGTAGCTGAAATGCTCTGGGCTGCATCAATAGGTTTAATAAATGGATTAAATAAGAGAGTGTTATGTTGCACATTTTTATGTATTTTATTTGTGTTTCTCTGCCTCTTTCCATCATGGCAAATTTTTCATTTAAAACAGGAAAAGCAGGTTAGCTTTTAAGTGAATTAGGGTCTTAGGAAACACTGTCATTGGAACTTCCTTTCCGTTTTCATTAAATATTGTTTTTTTTTTGTTTTGTTTTTTTTTTCCCTTCTGCAGCTTTTTATAGAAGTTTGATTTTTTTTTTTTTTTGGAGGATTTTGGTCAGCTAAGATGTTTTTTTCATTACGTGTAGATTATTTTGAATTGCAGTTTACACAGATGCATCTGCTGTGAACGGCATGCCAAATCAACTTTATTTTACTACTGACTTCCTGTTCTGCCTGGTGATTTAATTATTAAATTCTTGGTTGTCCAAATCAAATGTAGAGAGAGGAAATTCTGAAAATACGTGATATCTGATGTCTGCCCTTGTATTAAGGCAACTTTGATCACTACGGCTTTTAAAATTATCAGCAGCTGTGTTACCTACAAAAATTCCAGTGGGGTTGTCTGCATTACGGACTGAAGTGGTGTGCAGCAGTACCAAAGTCAAAATAGGAACAGAGAAAGTGGACTTACAGCCCTCTCAAGAAGCAAACTACATCTTAAAATGTAGTTTGTACTAATGTATACGTTAAATTTCACTCTAAGGAGACAGAATTGCCTGAATGCTTGGTACGCAGCTAAACATACAAGCACTTCTAAGATCATAAATGTAAGAGTTCTTTTTGTTTTTTCTGGTCCCCCTTTGCCTGAGATTGTTTAGTGGAGACTAATAAAGATGGCATTTGCAATTACGTTTCTAGGGTTGCAAAACAAAAACGTAGCTCAGGGTAAACATCCATTGCTTAATCTTCAGCATGTAAAATAACTGAACTATGATGAGAATTAAGTAGTTTAGAAATGACTTAATAGAGTTGCAGTCATTGAAAGCTTCTGTCCTTCTGAGCAGCCGTGAGGGAGAACAACTGGTACCTTCAGTCTCTCATCTAAGCTGTATTTCTTGGTTCAGGCTGGGGAAAGGACACAGGAATCGGACTGAGCTGGAACGTTTGTATCCCCCTCTTTCCCCCCCCCTTTCTTTCTTCTCGCCTTCAAATTCACTGTCAGTTACCTTTTCACTGAACGCTGTCTCCACTAGATTTTCCCTTGGGAGCATCCTCTGTCTACCAGTGGTGTCTAGTGTAATGTTATGCTTTCTTGGAATGTTTCATGAGTACATAAACATTGCTTGCTAATTTCCTGTAAGCCAAATCAAGTTGGCAATTGCTGCTGCTTCTTCCAGTATGTTTCTTTTGTCCTAATTCCAGTTCAGTTTTTATGGAAGCTGTTGAAGAAACTTTGTTTTTTTATTCTGTCACTCTTAAACCAAATGTCCACTTAACAGGAAAGTAATGGTGACTTCCAGAAGGTGAAAAATTTTGAAAATCAAAACCTTAGTAAAAAAAAAAATTACATTCGTTTTCTGCATTTTAAGCTTAAATGAGGATTATTAAATTTATTTCCTAATCTGGGTATGATTGAATGAGCTCGCAAAATCTTTTTTTTTTTTTTTTAATGGAACCAGCAACTTCTGATTAGATCTAAAATCTGAAGTTGTGATAAATACTGGATAAACACAAAAGAAAAGGAATTATTGGATGTATACAGATGTGCTCCTAATGCAGCACATGGAGCCCCGTGAGGAACAGGTATAACACCACCAACAGCCTGTTTCCTTTAGACTTGTAAAGTGAAATTATGTTGAAAGGCTCCAAAGTGAAATCTGGCCAATCTCCTTGATTATTTGGAGGGAGACAGAAGGGTGGCAGCAATATAAGTTTTCATGTGCAATGCTGAAAGCAGGTCAGCCCCACTGGGACTTTGCAGACCTCTGACTATAAAGCCTCCCAGACTAAGTATCCTGCAAGGTTTGAATGCAGGGATTTATCCGCACAAGGGATTTGATTCAGATCACAATAACATCAGCAGCTGTTTCGGCCAACTTTAACCAGGTACAGTTTTTTCCAGAGATTAAAATCATTACCAGTCTCCTGCATGTCAGTGATAGCCTTTTTTGCTGATAATGAGTGTTAGGAGGATTAAATATCACTGTATCTAAGGAATTATTAGGTGAAATGAAAATGATGCTTTTTGCAATCGCTATAAAAGTTGGCTCCACCAGTCCTGGTCTGCAGAAGGACTCTCAAAAACAATCTGCTAGGTGTATGCCAGTTTTCACAGCCTTCCATCCCACTGGGACAAGGAATTCAATAGCGCCCTACATTTTTAATGTGTTGCAGCTTTTTTTTTTTTCTTTTTTTTTTTTTTTACAAGAAATAAGGGGAAAGAATAAAAATGTTTAATTGCTCGGGATTAGCAGAACAGGCGGCCTGTGTCCTGACCAGGATAAAATCTGTTTAAAAGACTCTTTCTAGTGGAGTAATTTCCCAGTTTCCTTTTCTGAATGTATTTGTGTAAAAGAATTTTGATTAGCATTTGCCTTTCCAATTTGTTGTTAGGCCAGGGAATCTCCATGTAAAACTGTCGTTCAAAGTTAAATGGTGAAAATGGACAGCTTAATGTTACAAAAAGCAGTTAAATAGTTACTGGTTTGGATCCCTTAATTCCTTCTCATTTTTTTAATGCACTTAAGGAACCTATCTCCGGCAGACATGAAATCATATGATTTTTGTTGCACGTCTGAAATGTTTTGTAATAATGAGCATGTGACTTATCCAATTTAAAGAAAGTTCATGTCCAGTACACACATGCAAACCTCTTCCTTCAGCTCACAAAATGAAGCCAAAGCAAATTGGCAGAGCCTGGAGAAGCAATGTGACTTTTTGTTCTTGCATCACCCCGAGAACATAACCTCAAGTTAATTTTTCTGAAACGTTGTTGCTACTGTTTTCAGGCTTATCTTCCCTTGTGCCAGAAATAGGCAGATTAATGAAGTTCAGCTTATTGCACTCGTTTAAAGTTTTCTTCTGCGGAAAACAAGGGCATAAACATATGAGGCTGTGTGCTTTATATGCTTAAACTGAGAATTTAACAGCTTGGGGTGACTGCAGAGAGTGGTGGTATTTAAAACCACAACCTGTTGATTTGGAATATCCACAGCAGCTGGAATTCTCCCTTGCTTGCAGCTGCATATAGAGCAGGAACAAAGGAAACTGAAAAGCTTTCACATTGCTTCAAAGGAATAGGGAAGCGTTTGTTACTCACTACTGACCCTAAGAAAGAAAAGCCATCTGCATGCAGCTAAGTTTTAGCACTTTTCCAGTGTGGTGCCCAACTATTGTGCTGTTACCTGTCCTATTTTTAAACCATTCTGAGTTCAGTCCAAGTTCCTGTTTCATTAGCCTCTGTTTATCCATATGTTCAACCTTAGCTGTCTCTTCTTTTTTTTTTTTTTCCCTTGGTTAAGCTAAAGTTGCATTTACCCACAAGATTGAAATGAGTCATTTGATGTCCTGAGAAAACAAATATAATTTTCCTGTGGTGAGAAGAGAACCGTGCTTTCATCTCAAGTTCTCTTGGCTTTCTTTATTCCATCTAAAGGAGAGAGAAAACTTGAGGTCAAGCTTTGCTCAGCCTTAATTTCCTTGCTTATAGCTGTAGTAAAACTTGAGCCTGTTTTCTGATAAAACACAGAAAGTGCACAAAGTCTCATGACTGAACAAGTAAACTACATGACGGCACCGGGGAGGAGTTCCCAGATTATTCTCAAGGCCGTGCAGGATCAAGAGCTGTCACATGCTGGCAGATGTGTCTGGCATCATGCGGTGGGGTGAGATGGCAGCGCTGTGCTGAGTCAGGGATCGTGTCGGATAGCGGGGCCCCCGGCCTGGCCGGCTCTCAAGCTGCAGCCTCCCCCACCGCAGCGGGGGCAGCTGGCCATCGGCTGCCGGAGCTGGGCAACGTGCCACTCTGCAGGGCCCCAGAGATGCACAGATCACATAGTTCTGACCTTGCAGACCACAGTTTGGGAGCTGCTGACTTGCAGCGTAATAATCTGCTCTGAGAGAAGTTGAATTTTGTTAAACAAGGGAAGGGGGAAAGGGGTTTTCAAAGGAACAGCGTTATGTTTGAAATCAGGAGAAACTTGGCCTGGTGGGTGAAAGCAAACTGGTCTCATCAGTTCTAATCACCTGAAATATCCACGGGACTGTGTATTTTGCATTTCCTATTTAAGAATGAACACAAAAATAAATCAGAATTGTTTTTTTCCCAGGGTGCTGGCACAGCCATTGGAGAGCTGCCTCCATATTTTATGGCGAGGGCGGCCCGACTCTCTGGTGCTGAACCTGATGATGAAGAGTACCAGGAATTTGAGGAGATGCTGGAACACGCAGAAACTGCACAAGTAAGAACAGTGCAAAACAACAGAATTAATAAAAGGCAGAACAACTCGATGGAGTAAATAACCATTCTGATGAAATGGGAATGGGCCAAAAATCAGTTGGTGTGAGTACATGAGGGACTTCCCAGGGATGGAAAAAGATCCTCCACGGGGTATGGATACCTCTGGTGATGGGAGGACAAGAATGTAGCTTGTTGAAGCATATACAACAGTGCAGCCAAAGTATTTGCCACACGAATTGCATTTAGTTAGACTTCCAAGAACAGCACAATAAAGGTAGGGAGAAAGTGGACTAACACACCAGTGATAGAGAAGGTGCTACTTGGTTGTTAGAACTGCATTTAAAGCCTCCCTAGGCCAGGAGGTGATTTTCAGTCAGCTCCTACCCTTCAGATGACATTTGCCTGCCTTGCCACTAACACCCTCAGGGGCCAGTGCATGACCCATTCATCAGCCCGAGGAAACATATTTTTCCTGATGTGAAAATGCAACCAAACTGCTCTGAATCCCTTTTTGTTGCTCTTGTCATTTATTTTCTTTGATGGATTAAATACTGCTTGTGTTACAGCATAGTTTGCAACCAATGCTGTACATCAGTCAGATGTTATTGCAGATAATTTTTCCTTATGGTCAGTAGTCTGCATCCTGTTCACAAGTTATTGATAATGTTTTAGAAGAAATTAAGCATTTTTTCCTCAATCTACTTACCACTGAATTTCTCTTCTGTATTTTTCCTTCTTGTCCTGTTTTGTCTGCCACTAAGTTGAAACGGGTCATGAGACTGCTATTAAAAAACCAGCAGATGCTATTTACCATCCACTGCTGTCTTTAAACTGTTCTGCCAGGGTATTTTCTTGACATAAATATATACTTTTACTTTTTTTTTCTCCTTCTCTTCAAAAAATGGATGAAGTTTTCCATGAAAGAAAGTGGTTTGTCTGGAAATACTGACTACAATCTAGAAATTTTAACAGTAAACCCTATGTTTCCTCAGAGCCTCCCCCCTACCAGAAAGTTCCAAAGGGTTTTGCTGCTGTTGTAAATAGTAAATTCTTCTATTTCTTTAAAGATGCAGTGGGGGAAAAAAAAATCTGCTTTGTTGTTTACTCTCTCATAAATCTTTGCGTTGCAAAGTAATCCCTAACTGTACAAAAATCAAGTTGTAGTAAAAAAAAAAAAGAAAAACCAACCCACACGAAACTGGTTGAATACATGACTCGAGAGCTGAAATGCTATCTGTGTTTACTGAAACCCTCCCAGCAAATTATATGCGTGTACAGTTGTGGGAGCAGCCAGAGTTGGTTTCTAGAACGCACAGCAAGATTCTTGGGAAGAAAATTTTTGCTAGAGAGCATTTTGTCAGGACAGGCCAAAATATAGCTCGCTGTATTGACTG
>NW_010110211.1:4391-52543 GCF_000699245.1 Pterocles gutturalis | reverse complement strand
TGTGTAATTAATGAAGAGAAACGACGGTGTTATTTACCAGTACTTTTGATTTTATTTTCTTAGCAATTGAATTTGGATTGAAGCATGTTGTTTTGCGGATGGATGGCCAGGAAAAAAAATAAAAATCTTTTTAAGCTGCACTTGTGGTTTGGTTTGTATAAAACTCTTTTAACATGAGGCTTTGACAATCCAATTAAATTGTATTGCGCTCGTAAAACTGACAGTTCAGTTTTTTCCATTTGCTAATATGACTTCCTTTTTGCTTTTGGCTTCAATCATGTTTTTGCTAGATGTCTGTGGGAGACAGGCCTGCCTTTTCCTATGACCTTGAGTAAATCCCAATCTTCAGCATAGCTTATCACTATTTGTTCTGTAACTGCTATTCATGAGCAGTTACGATGTCTATTTTAAAATCGCTCAATAACCATTTTTATTACCTACATCAGCTTCTCCTACTCTCCCAAGCTGAAGCCTTATGCTTAAGAAAACACAGGGGATGTGACAAGTGTCTTATGCCATGGAGACTACTACGAACGTTTGACGTCAAATGACAGGAGCTTTCTTTCAGTATAAAGGTCTCGCTTCAGCCTGCCTTTTTGAAAGCCATGAAAATGGGTGTGTTAGATTTTGAAGAATAGCTTCCCCCTCTACTTCTGCTGAGCTGCTGTGTGCCTACAAGGCAAAGCCAAATGGCTTGACGTTTTTGCCTGCGGGTGTTTTGTTTAGAAAGCTTGTCGCTGCCATTTCTCAAAAACAATGGTAATTTTGAGAAACAGATGAGGATCTTCTATGGTGAGAATAGACCATGAATATAGCATCCAGTGAGGAGGAATGTGCTCACTAGCTTGGCACTTTAAGAAAACAACAAAAAAAGGAACCTAAAAGGATTCAACAGCTTAAAGGTTTAGTGCCCCATTCAAAGTTACACAGAGCAAAATACTATTTAGTTTATAGAGCCTGTTGATGGATTTTCTGTCATAAATCTCAGATCTTAGCGACCTGTCTCCTTGAGCTAGGTTTTGAGAAAACTCGTTAGCCTGCAGACTATGTGTAAGCCTGCCCTGTACTTTCCATTAGCCTGCTTCAGAAGCAGCCCCTCATGTTAAAGGAACACTCGCTTCTGCTTTCTGTGCGTCCCTGTGCGTGCACGCCAGTGAACCAGTCCCAGTTACATAAAGGCAGCATCAGAGCTCTTGCCTCGTGGCTGCCCTTGTTAAAATCGGGCGGCTTTGCCCTGCAGAAGGAGTGTGGTTTACAAGCCGGGCTCTTTTTTCCCAGAGCTCCACACAATGCAGAGCCCAGCATGCTATAGGAACAGAGCGACTCGCTCCGATGTGTTCATACTTAAGGCAGTATTTTAAAATGACAAATGTTTGAAATGGTATTACAGCTGCTGTTAACTCTCTTCCAGTCGAATTCCAGAGCAAAGGAGTTTTTTATCAGGGCTCCCCTTTTAGCCACGGGGAGTATCTCCAGTGCAGCCGTGTTCAAACCAACCTCTCCATTAGGGGAAGTGAATCTGCTACTTGGTGCTGGGGCAGCACGCTGGTGATGATACAGGGCTGGCTCAGTTTCATGTCTACACACACATATGCAGGGACTCTTACCAATTTAGTAGCTGCTGATTGTTTAGTATTCTCATCTTTTCTCTGTCATACTGAAATACTTAAGCTAACAGTGGTTTCTGGTGAAAATGAAGTTTCGAATGCCAGCTTCCCTCAAGGTACTTAGTGATAATGTGTAATGTGTGGGCCCCAGCTGTATCATGGTATTCCTTGCTAAGGGGAGAAAGTACTGATATCTTTGCTGTATATCTAATCCTTAATGACTGTAAGTGTTTGGATTCATTAAGTGGCATATTTTGAAGAACTAACGATTTACACATCAGGTTTTGCTTCTGTGCAGCATTGCTGCAGCCAAATTTCCACGTAAAAATATTTTCTAGTTGCCTATGTTACTATCAGCCACTGCTGTTTGTTTATTTTCCAAACCATGTCCTGCCTCCGAAAGAATACAAACTTGAAAAAGGGTTAAATCCATAGAAATGCAGAGATGCAGTGGGACTCTTCTGTAAATGATTGAGTGCCATCTGCACTGAGTGTCAGTTGTTGCTGGGACCTGTTTTTGACTCCACTGAACCTTTACTGGTTGTGGTTTGTCTGGCCATCACATGACTTCTCTGAAAATTCCCCCTCCCCTCCATTTCCAGTAAACTGTTTGAACAGGAGTGACTCAGACTGAAACCAGCTTCCCTGTAACCACAGGGCTTGTAAAGAATTTGTCAACGTGGACTCAAGAGGGTTTGTATTAAACTAAGCTGCAACTGCTTTGGTTTGCATTGCGTCAGGAGTTCCACCAAACAACTTCCTGCTCCGAGAGTCGGCTTCTTGTCTGCAAGGAGTTAAACTGATGAACTTTTGCGATAGTGACAGTTAGACACATGTTAAACCCATCTTTCCAGCCTTTCTGAAAGGTCTGGTGTCTTGAGCTGGATTGCTTTTTCACATCTTCATGTGGGGTTTTCTCTTTGCAGAAGCAGAACAAAGTACGCTGCCACACCCAGCCACGCTCGCTGGGAGAACCCAGCACTGTGTTCTGACACGACACTGTGACTTCATCCCAATGGAATGATTAGGTTCAACTAATAAGCAAAATGTTACTTAATTAGCACTGTAAAATAAGATGGCCAAATTAAAAAATGGATCTCTCCCGTGATTAAGCGATCTGATAAGTTCCTGCTTGAAAAGGATTCGCTGGCTGCTGGTTTGTTTAATCAAAAAGGTTTTAAGGGTATTTGGTAAAAGAAAAAAGAAGTTAAAGCAGACCGCAAGCAGGTTTTTGTAAAGCAGTTATCATAAACGTGGAAGTGGTAGTCACATACAATAACTGGAAAACCTTGACTTCTTTTTTTTTTTTTTTTTGCTTTCCCAGAAATAACTTGTTTAAACCCAACATCAAATTCCTTTCATAATTTCTCTTGCTCAGTCTTCCAGTCACCCCCTTTCCTCATCAGCTTCCTCTCTTTATTAATTGTGCCATACAGGGAGGAGATGGCTGGCGTTTTGTCCAGGCTGCCTGATGGGTGGCCAGCAGGAGGCTTGTCTTCACACACTGCGTTCCTGAAGTCTGGTGCCTGCATCCGTTAATACATGTAGGGGAGGTATCTTACCTCTTTTATCTTGGCCGATAGTTAAATGGAAACTCAGAACTAATCACACCTTGAAGCCTCACTTTAGAAACTTCCTATGAGTGCTATAGCTTGAGAGTGAGACGGCAACCTGACAGTGAACTAATAGTAAACTGAGTTTGCACAGTTTTTCACAGACAATATAATAAGCAGTGAATATACTAAGTAACGGCTTAAAGTGTTCTCCAAAATTACTGAGCTGAAATAAGCTTTGGAATGAGTCAATGAAAGCTTTAAATAAGGGAACTTGTTATAGAGGACTTCCTGAGCAAAGAGGTAGCAAAGAGTTAATAAAAGCAGAGAGCAGACAATAGGAGCTATGAGTAACAAATGTGTAAGCCACCTCCTTGCTGTATTTCTTTGGACAGGGCAAGAGAATAGGGCAGTCTTGTGCCTGCATTGTTCTATTCATTTGCACACCTGCTTACAGATAAGGAAAAAACAGGGCTGAGCATTACATTTGCTAATGGTAATCTAGAGATGGCTTTTTCCCCCTTGTTTGAACAGCTCTTTGTGATAACTTCTGTTCCCTAAAACTCTTTACCAGCCCTCTGTCACTGTAATGTTTAGTGTGAAAGTGCGTTAATCAGAAATTTTCCACTGAGGAAACCTGGATTACTTTGCAGTATTTTCACTCAACGTTAGGCTATTAGCTCAGAGGAATTTTTTCAGTAACAAATCTCTGACTGTACAACAGAAATGAACCTTTTCAGAAAGAATATCACCAAGTTTAGTGGAAATCTTGCAAGCTGCATTTGTGCTGCAGTTGTGGAGAAGCAGTTAGTTGAACCCTGCCATGGGGTTTGCATGCCCTGTTCTGTGTGTATCAGGGATGCTCAACACAAGTTCCTAAGGGACAGTTTTATCCTAAATATTTGATATTTCACTCCCCGATATTCTGAGAAACACCGATAAATGATCAAAAGTTTGGGTCAGATAAGCTGCTTCAAATTTTTTTTTTTTTTGGGGAGAGCCTTCAATAACTGATAGAAATTAGTTATGATATCAAAATCTAGAAAATATCTCCTTTTTTTTTCCCCTGCTCCAGACACTGTTTAAATATCTGTGTTGTACCAGAGTCTGGTATGCAGACCACTTCTCTGAGCTGTCTGGGAACCTCTGCTGCTTCCCAGGGAGAACAAGCGAGAGGTATGCTTAGCATTGCACATCTGCTGCCTCGCAGAGGAGGAACTGAGCTGTCTGGGAACCTCTGCTGCTTCCCAGGGAGAACAAGCGAGAGGTATGCTTAGCATTGCACAATCTGCTGCCTCGGCTGAGGAGGAAGACGTGTGTGTGCAAGAGGATTTGTCAGCTGTGTAAGAAGTGGCTCACTTTTATTCTAGAAGTGATTTTTCTGTGCATGGGGTTTCTTCCTTAACTTACTTCTAAGATCTCTGGAGGAACAGTGTTATTTTTTTGGTGCTGGTGACTTTGGCTCTGATCTGTCAGAGATTGAAGAGGTCAGTCGATTTGTCTGGTTATCAAAAATTGCTTCCTTTCTTGATGATGGTTGCTAAAGCAAAGCAATAACTTGCTTGCTTCATTCCAGCAGTCATGAGCCCTTCCTTACAATGTCTGGATCTTAAACCGCCTCAAAATAGCGCTTGATAATTTGTAATGGAATAAAAAAATTGACAACATCCTGGAATTGCTCGTCATGCCACTGTAACTAGATTGGCAGACCTGTGGCCACAATAACTAATTGCAATTGTAGCTTTGAAATAAATGAGCACTCGCTGTGCAGCTGCAGTGGTATTTTAGGCAGCCGGCACATTGGTGGAGGCAATGCCAGCATACGTTTGAACTGTAGAAGCAAGGGCTGCAGAGGTCAGGGGCTGGTGTGTGGGAACCAGAGCGATAGGATGCTCTTTTACTTCATTCTTTTCTCTGTAGGTGGCTGCTAGTATCTTGTTATGGAATCGCAGAAAAATTCATCTTGAAAGGGACCTGGGGCAGTTTCTAGTCCAACATTTTGCCCAGAGCAGTGTCATCTATGAGATCAGCTCAGGTTCTTCAGGGCGTTGTCAAGTCTGGTCTTGAAACCCTCCAAGACTGGAGGCTGCAGAGCCTCTCTGGATAATCGCTTCCATCGCTGGGCTGTCCTGACGGCCTTGCTGCTTCCCTGACACGCCACACGGACAACTCTCTGCCGTGAAATAGATTGCAGGGTCTGCTCACTGCCAGATCTACAAGATGGGAATAGAAGGTAGTTCCTTAGCAAGCAAAGAAATAATAAATTTTATTTCGTGCTTTTGTGCACCACTACAAAGTTGCAAAGTGTGAAAGGGGACATGTTGCTTTGTGGTGCTGCACAGACCTGAGTTGAGGCGTCGAGGTGGCAGGGGATGTGGTCAGAAGGGCTACTGCTCTGTAGGACACATCTGATAAGACTGAAAGGACATGCTCCTTCCTCTTCCTTCAGACTGTTTCCTTTAATTGTGTCTTATTCTTCACAAGGTTTCTTTATTCTTACGGTGTGAAGCAAAAGGACTTTTTATGTAGAAGTCTAAGAGCTTTAGTTCCAGTTGTGGAAAATACTGGCGTTAAGTTTGAGAGTGCCTGCTAACTGCTAGCTCTAGAATATGTGTTCATTTTGATATATCGCTTCCACACTTGAGCGTGGTATTAGATTCTAACAGTCTAAAATCTTGAAACTAAAGCTCCTGAGATGGAGTTTATTATGAAGAAGCATTTGCTGGTTCCTCCTCCAACGTCTAGGGGAGAGGGAGAAGAGAGGGAAATAAAATTCTTACCATGGTACAGCCGGTTAATGAAATGAAGAAACTACCTCGAAGTTCCTAATGCTGACAGTCTGTTTAATCCAGAGCTGGGTGACTTTGTTCCTACCCCTGTTAATGGGAGGTCTGATTTGCTGCATAATGGATCCATTACTCGGAAGTGTCACAGTTACTCCAAGACAGGTTAAAATTATATGACCAGGGAAAGAAAAGCTTGCTGTTGGAATGAGCGCTTCACTCTGGTGTGCTCTGCTCCTGTATGGCTTTTAAAGGATTCAGCTCTGCCCGCTACTCTATCCATGGCTTCTTACGTCTGTCTTTTCCAACAGCAGTTTTAAAATCTAATTATGAGGACAATAGGTTTAACTGTATTTTTTGTGGAAAAACTTCAATTTTTTCTGGCACAAGAACTAATTGTAGTTACTCATGTGTCTGAGTTTACAAAGTCCCCAAAGATGAGCATCTTGCCGGTTATCTTTGTGGATTGCAGCATCATCCCTTAACATGCAACCAACCTCGAGAATCTGAACACAAACAGATGTGGAAAGAAATCTGTGCATTGCCTCAGTCTGTGTTCAGTATCGTTGTTCTAAGAAAGGCTGGCAGAACACACCTGTATATTTGATTTCTTGTTGACTTGGGATTTGTGTGTAGTACCTACTGTATGCTCCTCCTTGCCTACAAATACTCTGAATAATGGTTTGAAATCTTACTAGCATTGAGTCCTCCTATCTCAGCCGTAGTGTTTTTGATGAGGATTTGTAGGTACTGCTCTCGTCTTTCCACGGTGCTTAGGTAAAGCCTGTGAAGTAAAGGACCCTGTTTCATTGCTGTTCATTCTTCTTTATGCTGTACTTTCCAAAACCACGTTTTCATTTTCAACATGGACATAATTTTTTCTTGTAGCTTTCCCATATGATTGCCCTGTTCCTTTTCCAGAATTCACTGTCTCTGAAAACCCAGACTTTTTGTGAAGTTAAATTTATTTCCTTCCCAACCTTAGCATTTGAGCCACTCCTCTTAATCTCAAATGTCTGTCCTGCTGTATCTTTTATCAAACTTCAGTGCTTGCTTAGATCTGCCACCATCCCTTAGCTGCTTTCCGTAATCCTTGGGAATCTTTTTTAACGTTGTCTTTTGACAGCCCAGTTTGCAACAGGGTCTTTCTTTCCCAGAGTTTTGAGTCATAAGTAAGTTTAAACCTTAACTCTTACACCCTCCTCTCTCCAGGCATCAAGATGGAAATACCCCTCTTAGTTTGCCCCTTA
The DNA here is from genome assembly GCF_000699245.1 of Pterocles gutturalis. NCBI lineage: Eukaryota > Metazoa > Chordata > Aves > Pterocliformes > Pteroclidae > Pterocles > Pterocles gutturalis. The sequence continues at coordinate 45,350 of NW_010110211.1, read as the reverse complement.
TCTCCATTTAGCTGGAAGTATTTCTGAGAAAACCAGAACAGAGATCCAGGGCCACAGCCCTTTCCGTACACATTTAGATGTCAAGAGTCATTGCAGCTGACGGAGTGGGAGATCCGTCCCACCATGAACCACTGTCAAAATATTCCTGCTTGCGGCTTACTGGAACCTTACTCAGGAGATCTGTCACCTTTAATGTCTTGCAGGAGAGGTATGAAATGGTTTCTTTGGTCACTGAGTAATGAACTATTTGCAGCGATAGGCAACAGCTATCAGCTGTGTCTTGGTCTCTGCTCCCTTCGTCTTAACTCCTGGTTACTGCATTGATCATTAAACATCGTTCCTGATCTGCTGCTTTCTTAGCGTGGACGTATGTTATAACCTCTCAGCCCGTAGGTAGATATCCGACTTCTTTAAAACTGCTCTTCTGCAGTTAATATGTTATTTCAATGAGTTAATAATTCTTCCCAGTCCTCTGAAATTCTCGAATTCATTGCCTAACCACAAATGGTCATTCTCCCATAAGTCGTGTTTGATTCCATTGTGTTGTAATAGAAAGCCAGAAGAAACAAAATATTGTGCAGCTCATTTTTAACATAACTCAGATTTTTACATAAAAAGGAACCCTGTCTTTGCAGGCTGCTTTTTAAATGTTAAGGGATTTATAATGTTAATAATCTGAGACGATAGCTTCATACATCATCTTTAGTCTTTGGAAGAAAATGTTACCCTCTTCAGATTATTATTTGGATGATAATAAAACTTTGTTCCTAGCAAGTAAATATGTTAACCATAATATAAATTATGCGCAGATCTTGAAGGATTGTCCAATTCCTCCTCATATGTGAGTTACACGTTTGCATCAGGGGAGTCTGCTGGCACTAGGATGAGTACCTGTCTCTACACCAACTTTAGTATTCTCCTTGTTTGTAGAGAACCCAGTTCCTCGAGGTGCAACACATGCATTTCCGATCGCTGTTCATGTCTGTGCATTTTTTTAATATTCATTCACGATTATGTTTTTTATTAGAGTAACAAATCCTGCATAACCCCTGCCAAGCCTTCCAGAAATTTATGTCGAACTTCTTAAGGCTCCCATCTGCTAGGTAATTAATATCCTGCACGAGCGATTGTGTTAATACTCGCATCGCTGACTTCCCCCCGATCCTGCATCGGGTCCCTGTCTGCTCTCACCCCTACAGAACACGTGCACTGGGAGCTGCTGGTTGAATTTAGCCTCATGTGCTCCCTCCCTTCTTTACTGGCTGCCCTTTGTGCTGTACCCACCAGTATACCAGTAGTACTAATGTGTTTGTAAAGTGCTTTACATATTTACAGCAGAAAAAAATGGTGCTAGAAGAAAGGTTTTTCTGGGCCTCAAATCATTCGAACTCTGGATCGTCCTCTTGCAGAGATTGACAGCTGTCAGCACTGCTGCGTGCAGGGAGGAGTTGGTTTGTGACAGGGAGTCATAGCTGTCTTGATGCTCCTAAAAACTGATTGCAGCTCCGTGGTAGAAAATAACCTGTTACGTTACATAACCGCTACGGGCCCATCTGTGCCGTGTTTCAAGAAAATATCTTCTGTCAGAGTCTTACGGGTTCTTTCTGTAAGGACTGTGGGATCCGATCCAGTGCTGATTATTCCGAGCTCCTTGGTAACCACTGACTAGTAACTTGCTATGGATCCATCAACAGCCTCTGTTCTCAGAGATGGAGAAAAAAGAGGCTTCACAATTTCAGTGTGAACAAGGAATTGTGACCATCCCGTTTTCTGATAAGAAATCAGTGTCATGGAAGGAAAAGTGTAAAAATTGATTTTTTCTTTCCCCCCTCAAGCTTGTCAACTAAGTCCAATGAAATGTTCTTTACTCAAATACAGAAGAGCTTGTGCAACTTAGTTTACAATCAAGGGAGAAAGAAGAAATAGAGATTTAAATTATAAATGGAAACAAAATAAAACAGAGGGATGGGACGAAGCCCTGTAGTTATCCTTTCGCTCTTTCAAGACAGGAGGCTTTTTTATAGGGATAAATGGTTAGTTACACTCAAAGCTGTACCATAATGCACATTTGAAGGAGGAACATTGTGGTAAATCTTACTTAGCAGCAAAGCATGTAATTTCTCTTTACTATCTCTTTAGGTTTGGAGATTTGGGAGGTTTTTTGCTTTTGCAGCATGCAGTAGTGAAATGCTGGTATCAATAAAATGTGCCACTTTACTAAAGGCAGATAGGAAGCAAACTTCCTCGAGTCGCCAGCTGAGACTTGTGAATCAGTATCTCAGCACTGACCTTTTTGTGCCTCTTATTTCCATTCCAGTTCTTGAGATCTGGTGATTAACCCAGTGAAGTAATGTTTAATCATTTAACCTTCCTTTGCCTATGTTGTAGCAGTCACAGGAAATCTATTTCCAAACCAAAAAACCAAATCATCTTTGAAAGGGACATAGTGTGCTGAAGTATCCTGAAATGTTAGAGAGTATGAATCACATTAGCTGAGAGTCCCGTCCAGCCTAGATACTTTAATTTTGGGGGAAAATGTTTTGCCTGTAAGTAGTTGAACTTTTATGTCTTTTTTTTATTTATTTTTTTCAAACAATAAGTTGTGGAAGTAGTTTTGCTTTTATTTCAAATGCTTAAAAAAGTAGAGAATAAATTGTTCCCTGCGCAGAAAAATTATATTGTGAAATAGGTAAAAGTTGTGAAACTGATGATTGTATTCTGTGAGAAATGAAACTTGTATGGTTTTTTTTATTATTGCAGATGTTGCAAAGATTTGACAAATGAAATTTAAGGAAGCAATCAAAGAGAAGTATTTCTGAACTTGTTTTAATTCAAGTAAATGTTGAGGCTGCAAATACATAGTTTTGTTGCAACCCTGGTATATTACCAGGCAAATTATTTGTAGCTATGATTACATTGATCATAGAAAACAGGAAAAAAATCTTTAATTTATCTCTTTTGGCTTATTTAGAAAGATTAGGAAGAGAAATGAGAAATTCTTGACTGAAATTTTTTAGAACTAGAGCTGTGTTTGCCATGGAGGACTGTAATAGACAATGGATAAAAAAAAAATTGAAGAAAAATTCAGAGTAATAACTTTAAAAAAAAGAAAGTTATGAATTAATAAGATGATAAAAAATTGCCCCAACATTGGGGGGGATTCTTGAGGGACAAACTTGTTACACTTTTTTCAACACTGTAATCGTTGGTTTTATAACAAAAATTGTATGTTTTTAGCTGGAGAGAAATAATTAGTTTTTAGGCAGCCTTGGATTTTGCAGCAGTCTAGAATCATGGGTGAAGGAAGCTTTTTATTTTTAAGAAATTTCATGAGAAACGGTGCCCTGTGCTCACAGTAAGTTAATACAGTCAGTTGATATATAATTATAATAATACATTTTGTTAAACTAGCTGTGCATTAGTTTGTAGATCACTTGCTAGAGAGTTTGTTTCTAATTCCAGCTTGTGAAAATTATACAACCATGTATTAGCAATACAGTCTAAGAAAATGGGTAAAAATGTTAAAATTAGAATAGAAATAGCTTCCTTGGAAAGATACCATCGACCTTTTTGAATGATTGGGTTGTGGTGTTTTATTTTAAAGATACTTTACAGTCAGATTTATGGAGCTGTGAAAAAATCTTTATTGGCTTATAAAAGTGAAAATATTGTTCTAACCCCATGAGCATTGTGAAATGGTGAACGAAATAGGAACTGAAAATCTCACGGTCACATTCAGCTTTGTTACAGAGGACGGGGGGAGACATCTGATGAAATTCCTACACCAGGCACTATTTTTTCAGTTCACCTTTTCAAAGAACAAATTCTGTTGTTGAAAGAACAGTGTTACTGTTATGCTTTAGCAGCCTTTTAATTTTAAATTTGCAGAGAAATTCTGAAGACACATTTCTAGCTTGGTGTTAGGTTAAGGCTTTAGAATACCTGTAGTCCCCTCGGTGTGCTTTGTTTCATTGCCTTTGCTGGTGGCTGTGTGATCCCACGCTGCAGAAGGGTCTGGCATCCTTTCCACTTCATCTCCTCACCCCGGGAGGGACTGAAGGTGTAGGTTAGAGCTGACCCCTGTTAGTGAGCCTATATTAACTTGTTTCCATTTTGTTTACTAACCTGGAAATAGTGATGAGGGAATTTCAGGTTGAGAAGGATCTGCCCTCAGTGTTGGCAGATTTTTTTTTTTTTTTGGACTTGTCTCACTGCTAAATAATCATGTTTTACTATTTATAACAAAACGTGTCAAAATGCACTCTTTGGGCTGAAAAGCTGAGAATGTTTCTTTGCTTGTCATGTAGGCATGTTCTAGAGCTGGTTCTGCTAACATCAGTTCAGGTGTTTGGAGGATTTAATCACTCCTGCGTGCTGTGTGTGTCCCAGGAGGTGAACAGAAAAATATCAGGAACAAGATTTCAACAAAAAGTGAATGTTTCACCTGTTCCATTTTACAGTAAGACACTCATGATGCCAAGGTGCTACTCCTGATGAAAGTTAGCAAATTCCCCCCTTACAGACTGTTCTGAAAGGGTTTTTATATTCTCCTGTGGGTAAGAATGTCCCACTGTAAGATGTAGGAAATGTCATTTATTTATCAGTTTTCTTTAAGTTGAAGCATTTGTTTTAATTTAGGTTATTTTTTCAAATATAAGGCATAATAAATAGAATTCTTCTGATTTCAGGAAGAATTGGGTTTTTTGTTTGAGAATTTAACTATTTTTAAAGCACTGAAATGTAGAAAAGTTACTACTGGAAAAAAGGATATAGAAAGATAGCGAATGGCCTTATCATGGGTTTATTTTTTTTTAAATGTGGCATAGAAAATTATGTCAGTTCTGTAGTTCAGAAGTTAAATCATATACAAGAACATTGTCAAGTAATTGTAATTTAATTGATATATAGTATTGAACAGAATATAGAATTTCAACAGAATTGTAACAGTTAAAATTGCATGAATTTAATTTATCTGGGTTATTTTGTAGCTATCCTGAAGTGTGGCATTTACAATATCATTAATTATTGATTGAAGTAATTTCCTTTTGAAATTTATCTGACAGTTTTCTGCAAAATCCAAACCAGTGAATATTGCATCACTACTGGAAAATCACCTTTTTATTGCTTATTTTTAGGTTTTTTAAAAAAACAATTACTAATTACTTTTTAAAGTTTGCTATTACCAAAGATACTCAGCTTTCTATAACTACTGCTGCCAAGCCTGAGTAGGTAATACTGACCCTGCTTTTAACTTTCTGGACAGTTTTGCTTCAAAAGAATTTTACTCTCATGTAAAGTCACTTCACATTTAAATAAACTGCTTGTGAGAGTCTTTATTTTTGCTTTAAAAAATGTTTACTGTGGATTTGATAAACTGTGAGACTCTTGAGTTTGTCATGAGGGTGTTTGAAAGTTGTGATCACAAAATAAAAGTAGGCGGCGCGTTCTCAGCATGTTTTGTAAGGAGTAGCTCAAATGTTACATGACCTGCCACCTTTGTTCCTTTTGAAGTATTTTAGATCCAGCCCTGTGGCTTCAATGAGCTTTACAGGGCTGTTGTAGGGAATACCTGGAATTAGCTGTTTTCATTGAGATCCTGGGTTTGAGAGCAACGATCTAAGGATCTAACGGGATTATTCTGTTCTGGCCTTTAACACTGAGTGGCAGGGAGGGAATCAGTTCCCTGTGCTGGTTTCAGGTGTGAGCACTGTGGGCAATTCAAAGACACGGGGAAATAAATACTAGAAAACCTGTTTCCATAGTAGTGCGAACTTGGTGTCACTTAGAGAGTTTTGAAAAACAAAACTCAGCACGCGTGGGTGGTCAGGTTTTCACGCTGAATTTCTCTCTCTTCCCTCTAAGCCCAGAGTTTCAAATGGGCCTTTTTGTTTTAAAAATTCTCCTAAATGCTAATTAGGAAATCCTTCAACAAGGAGGATACTGCAATCACATACATTTTTGAGGTGTGTTCATTTTGGGGTTTGCCTCGTTAATGCTTCATTTTCTTCTTTGCAGGACTTTGCCTCCCGGGCTAAGCTGGCTGTCCAGAACCTGGTGCAGAAGGTGGGGTTCTTCGGCATTTTGGCCTGTGCTTCAGTAAGTTCATTTCAGTAACAGAGGGGTTTATGGTCACACACTGCAGATTGAATGTATTGCCATGAAATTAATGCTGTGAACTGTGACTTGGTTTTATTTGAGTCCATATGGATCCTCGCGCCTTCTTTGCTATTTCTGTGTTCTCTGTGGTGCTCAGAGGGACGGGATGGTTGTGGTCCTGGCAAGTACAATAGCGTGGAGAAACTCCAGTCCTAGATTAGTACCAAACACAGTGAATTCTGCACAAAAGCACAGCTAACTGTTACTGTCCCTTGCTTCAGCTTCACCGTTGGGCTTCTTGACACTAGTTCTCCCTGGAGGAAAATGAGTTTGGAATAGTTCTGTTTCCTTTTTAGTCCATCAGAAAAGAGTGGTGCAGCAAGGGATCCCTTTTTTTTCAGAAGATAAAGCAGTTCATTGTGTAGTTCTGCATGGGGTGGTGAAACCTGATAAAAACAGGTCAGTTCACTAAAGGTGCAAAAGGCTTGTCACAGGAAGGAAGACTTACAAGAGACTGAACTATGACATTCGTAAAATTCGGGAAGTTTCTACATTTCTATTTCAGACCAGGGATGCTCTCTGCATTTGATGTTGAGGTCCTGTCTTCTCTGACAGAGGCCCGTGCACGCTGCTGCTCACTGCTCTGTGTTAGGGGAAATTTAGCAGATCAGGTCATATGCCGATTCATATGACAGTTAGCTTGTTGGGACTTTCCTAGCCCAGATTATTAGATGGCAGGAGACAGCAAGAGCTGTATTACTACCTATGGGTTCTGCTGGAACCATATTATAATTTTTTTTTAGGTGTTTGTGTCCTATAGCTTACAGTGCTTGACATCTTCAAATATAAAGTTGTACACAGATTAAGAGTGGAAAACTGCCCGTATAAATCCTGATTAGGGTATCGATCCAGAGGAATTCTCCCAAGTCTGCTCTGGAGATAGCTTTGGGTCCCTGGGAACCAGAGAGCAGACCGAGAAAGCCAGTTTGAGTCGTGGCTATGTGAACTACAGAAAATGTGTAGGTTTTTTTCTGCTCTAAGCAAGAGGTGATACGAGCTTCTCCACTGATGCTACTTTAGTGTTTTAAGGAGGATAATACTGTTCTTTCTGAGTAGGAAAAATATTGAACCCTCTGAGGTTTAAATCTTTCTCTGGAAGCTTAATGAAAACCGGTAGGAATCGTGTGCCTCGTTCTTCTGTCCCACACACCAAATGGGGGATGTGATGCACAGAAACGTGATTACAGTGAAGGGGGGAAATGTGGGTCCACTGTGATGCCATTCTTCTGGAATAACCTCAGCCATTCGCCAGCTACTCAGCTGATGAGGTATTAATTCCACACTTGTCTAGCATCTCTTTCAGTTTCCTAAATTGTAGAGATGACAATGCTAACTGCTTGCTCAAACGTGAGTGACCTGTGTTAGCTGGAAATAATCTGATTATAGTTGCTGGCATACGACTTCTGTTTACTAATCTTTTGAACTATCTTAAATGTTTAGAGGGGAGACATAGGTTACAAGCTGTTCTTTAAACCTTTCCATCCAGTAAGCTCTGAGACGGCTCCTTCGCTGCCTCTGACTCATTACTCTGCAGTCACCACCTTGTGAGACAGCCCTGCACAGGCCACCCTGCCTGCCTTGGGTGGTCACAGCAGCAGCTCGTAGGTGGCAGGGATGAGTGGCTGGACAAGGTGAAATGTGGATAAACTGAGAACATGAGGAAAGAGTTAGTAAACACAAGAGGTGATGTGTAAACTCATAGTTCCTGCTTAGTAATACTTAAACATTTGCTTAACATCTTACCTACTTGCCACACTGTTCTTCAACGCGTTCGGAGCTCCAGCTTCCTTTTGCTTACATGGGCTGCCCCGGGCTGGGGAGGGAGGAGGGGTGGTGGATCCACCACGGCACACTTGAGGATCTGTAAGTGTGTTTGCAGAGTAACTGCAGAGTAGCAGTGAAAAGGGTGAGGTTAAGTGTGGCAGAGGCATGGAAAAAGCATGGGGATTCCGAGCTGTACGTTTTTGTTGCATCTGTAGATGAGGAAGGCAGCCCCCCATGTGTGCTCCTCGCGTTCCCCCACGAGCTTTGTGTCAGGGCTTCTCCATATGCTAGAAGGTGTCTCCTTTCCTTGCCCCCCTTATAGGTGCAATCTTACTTTTGGATTTTAAACAGTATTTTAGTTGGAAGTATTTTTACAATTAGAGAAAGGGAGGTGGTAAGGGCTGTCCTGGCTGCAGGTGGTTGTCTGTCAAGCAGTGGCTTCTAAATGGTCCGTAAAACCACAATCAAACTGAATTTAAAACTTTACAAGTGTATCCAGTGAAGTCAAGGGAATGCAGTGTTGTTTAGTGGCAATAAGAAAGCCATATTATTGTCTGGAGCTTAATTCCGATGTAAAGGCAGCTCTGGGAAGGGAACAAAGCAAGAATTAGCCCTTGGAAGATCTTCGCTGGGACTTGTGAGAATTTGCCCTCCCGTCTCTGTGGGCTTTTTTGGCAGCTCTCACTGCTGCCTGTGTGTGTGTGTGTTTTTCAAAACAAAGAGAAAACCTCGCTGGCCTGCTAATATATCCCCTGATGTGGACTCGCTGAGTAACTTTGTACTGTGATGTGTGTAATGTGCTGCTGATACTAACAGCTACCTGTACCTAAAGCACGTCACTGCCTCTGTGGTGATAGTAATGCAGTAATTAAATACTGGGAACTTGGAAAAAAAACTCCAACCAACAAAGAACAGGCTTGAGACCTAGAGCAGACTTGGCTCAAAAGAGCAAAATTATCTGGCTGTGGTGTAAGTAAATAATTGACTCGCCTCCGATGCCTGAGACAGCTGTCCCAGGTAAAGAGTCATTTTAGTTGAAGCGGAGCATGTTTAGAGACCGTTTCGGGGCATGATTAGAGACCGTTTCAGATTTCTTCCTATGCAGGTGGTGTTGTGGGTGCTCATAAATGTGAATTGCTAGTCTATAACATCTAAGTATAACCCTCATAAGCTTTCTCACAGATTTCAGATTTCCAGTCAGTCCGTTGCAAAGTTATGGTCTTTAAAAATCTGCACTCTTTGTTTGTGTAACAAACCAACACAAATGCTGCAGGATATCAGCCCGGTAATAGAACGCTCCTGTGAGTTAACCATCCCTTGTGCGTGTGCTCAGACAGTCTGCCCTTGTGCTGCACGCTAAGTGTGAAAGGCTGGAATTTGGATAGTTTTTTGGTTTAATTTCAAAAATATTTTATAGATAGAATCACAATACCAAACGTCAAGCCAAAAGTTTAACAATAAAAAAAAAATCTTTTAATTTTAAATGAAATGCATATGCTTAATAAAATCTAATCAGTGCTTTTAAACTGGATACATATGACTGTACATGCCAGTTTGTAATGTACTTTCTCAGATGGAAATCACTGGGGAGCATTCCGAACGCTAGCTTCCATGAGTGATAGGCTTGTCAGTGAGAAAATTTGATAAATCACTCAAAATGGCTTTACTGTGGTTTCCGTGCATTTCACATGGAAAACGTTTTGTTAGCTTTCTTAAAATCCAGGGGTAAAGAGGGACCCTGAGAATGGAATTGTCTGGGACATTGTCTAGCTGAATCCCAGAGACTTAAGTTATGTGGTGTGACATGAACATTTTTTTTAAGTATTAAGACACAGGAGTTTGGGGTCAAGTTGAATAAGGGGAAAATGTTCATTTTTCAAAGTTTCAAAGTCTGTAGTGTTCCTGTTCAGCTAAGTCAAGTGCTGCGACTCATGAACTTCTTTCCCTTGTGCTTCACAGATTCCAAACCCTCTGTTTGACCTGGCCGGGATAACATGTGGACACTTTCTGGTTCCCTTCTGGACCTTCTTTGGTGCAACCCTGATTGGGAAAGCAGTAATTAAAATGCACATCCAGGCAAGTAGATGCTACACCTCCCTCGGGGCTGTGGGATGAAGGCTTTTTTATTCTATTTTTTTACTGTTACGCTGTGTTGCTTTGTAATGAACTCTGGAGTCTCCCTTCCTGACCTGAAATAATAGAAATTAATTTGGTGCAAAGGCTTTACAATAAAGGATCTGCTAGGCTTCTTATGCTCAAAACTTAGGCATCTGAATAATTTATAGCTACAAACTAATGAGCTCGCTGCCTACACCACTCAGGAAATTGGTGGTTAGCCAAGTTATTTACCTACAGCTTTTACCAGACGGAAAGGACTTCGTACTCATAATGAACTTGCCTTTTTGGTAACAAATACTCGTTTAAAAGAGCACTGCAACTAGCCTTTACCGGTTAAGTGGCACTTGTAAATGTTCCTTTCATCTCAGCACAGAGAAAGCCCCGCTCCTCTGCGGCCCTGCAGAAGGCAGCGTGCGGGGATGTCTCTGGGCGTCCTGTCCGCAGCTCTCCAGCGTGGTTACCCCTTTTTGGTGTCCTCAGTCTAGTGCATTTTGAAGGGGCTGGGTTCACAGCGTGTCCAGTTTTTCTTGCTAACTTGGAGCCTCACCAGATGTTCTGAATTTGGCAATCAGAATCTCCAGTTGCTTTCAAAAATGTTGAGTCTCGCTTTTAAGATGTGGCACCGTTTTGTCCAATGAAAGATGAAGTATTGATTCCCTGCTAGTTGCTGACCGGTGGCACTGTGGTTACTGCTATGTCATGAACTATTTGTAATTATTAGAACCAGTGTTTTCTGCTGGGTCTTGTTTTTTTTTTATTTAAAAGCATCTCCATAGGACTGGTGCAGTGCCTATAGCTGTCTTGCTTGGAAATCTTGTGTCACTACATTAAAATAGCAGAAGCTTTTGGCAGTATAAAATTATTCATCTTGTACCCTCCTCAAGCTGCTTAAAAATCTTAATTTTTTTGCCCTGAGCAGAAGATTTTGATCTTCAACCTTTCTTTCTTCTCATCTTTTTGTAAATGGTGGTTTTACTTTGAACAGTCCTTAAACAGAAAATAATAAACAGAAAATTCTTTCATTTGCTGTGATGGACCAACTCTTTCTCCACGCTTATTTTTGGATCTGTCTGCTTTTGAATCTGTCAGAATTTCTTCTGGCAAGATAGAAAAGTGAAATAGTATATTTGTGTAATATTTCTTTGATTATTTTATTTGCCTTGTTTAGCTAGCAGAATGTTTGCTATGTAATTTATAGTGCTCCAGGCTCAGATCAAATGTAAGTGAAAAAATATTTCCCAGTGTCTTGTGCAGTTGGTAAATCATCTTATTTTGTAATACATTTAGCTCTTAGAATTCTCTTTTCTGCAATGCTTGATTTCAAGCATACTCCTGTGCAATTGCCTTGGTTTCTGTAGTGATCTTGCTGCAATTTGGAATTTAGGAAATGGGAGAGTCATGGAAAAGGCTTTTAATGAAATCTTTCTCTAGACAGGAAGCGAGTGGCTCTGGTGCAGTGGCCGTCCTGGAGCTGCTTTTAACTGGCCTCGTCCTCCGGACCACAAAATCATTTTGTGTAGTTCTGGTCATGTCCCTTATTTCCAGACTAGTGAATGCAGTTCTCGTTAGCTCATGTTTAAATCGATTGAAGGAGGCTGTGGGAACTCTGTGTGTGTGTGTGTATAGGCATCTACCCACAGTCTTGCTCACTCTTTGCAAATGAACAAGCTGTTAAGTGAGACAGAAGTGGAGTTAACAAAGGCTATTTTAACAAAATTTAACTTGTGTTAGAGGAGAAGGGAGTGGTAAAATTATGGCCATTTGGATTTTCTGCAGAATAAGCGATGTGTTACAGAAGTTTCTCTTTATTGAAGTTACTCTGTTCCAAATAGTTTGTTGCACTAGAGACAGTAACAAAGTTTTTTGAACAGAAAGGTACCCCATGGTATGGGTATGAAGTATGGTTTGCTGTGTTTCTCTCTGAAGCATATGAACTAGGGGACTAAAAGGTATATTATTGTTTCACTTCTGTGATCTTTAAGTACACGTGTTTGTGTAAGGGGATGTGAATTTTTCTGCATGGTGGTGACTGTTTTTCTATTAAAACTTTGTTGATGAAGTAAAGTGACCTTGAGCTTCTGGGAATTTAAGTTTGGGGAGGAGGCAAATGGTTAGTAACACAGGCTCCAAAAACATTGGGAGAAATGAAATCTATGAGGAAATAGAATAATAAATTAAACAGCTTTTCTCTGTCCTGCCTCTTTTTGAAGAGAGTATTGAAAAATAAAGATCTTGAAAGGAAAGAGAAGGGAAATCTATGTGTGAGTGCTGGAGGAGCTGTCTGGTTGGAAAGGAACATGAAATGTCGCACCCCATTGTCTCTGCTTCCCTTTGGATGAAATGTTTCTCTAACTGATGTTTTCCTTCCTACAGAAACTTTTCGTTATTATAACATTCAGCAAACATATAGTGGAGCAGATGGTGTCCCTAATCGGGTGAGTAATTCTGTAACACAGTAATACCTTCACTCATTAAGTGGAAAAACACCCGAGAGTCAAATCAGATGTGCTGGAAATTGTGCTTTGCTTCGAAGTGCAAGCTTTGGCCAACACGTAATTTAGGTCTTATTTGCAACTTCACTCCTCACCTCAGAGGCTTCAAGTACTTCAAGAGACATAAAAGCACTGAAGGTCAGATGGCCTGAGTATATAGGACCAGCTGTTAACTTTCACCCAGAGATATGATACAGCTCTTCCAGTTAGAGATTGCTGCACTTGTAGCTGCAATAGAGAGGGTTTCATGGACTTCCTTCCATGTTGTAGTGTGATCCTGTGACACAAAAAATGAGAACTGTTGTGATTTCTGCATTGTCCCAAGATGACAATAAACACCTTCCATAATTGGAACTACCTTATACATTTAAAATATTAAATCTCTCCTAAAATGTCAGAATGAGAAATTCAGTGTGTAGGGTTTTATGTCAATCGTATTAAACTTCATTTTTCATAGGAGAAATGAGAGTTTTCATGGATAATCTGTTCCTATTTTGAGAAAGTTGGTATTTTTTTTTTAGACAGAGTTCTTTAGTAGTTGATTACTATTTTATTTTTCATATGAAAATCTCAGTTTAAAAGAAGAAAACTAAGCAAAAACCCAGATAACAACAGTTAGAGGGGAAAAAAAAGAAGTCAAAACATACTTACATGTTGCCTCAGTGGGTTTGAATGAAGATTGGACACTGATGAAGTGTTAGATTTTTGCCTCATATCTACCTGTTCAGTCATGAAATTATGGGTAATTTTAAAATCCATTGTTGGTGTCAACATTTCCTACCAGGAAATCCAGCAAAGAAGATTGCAACAGTGCCTCTCCAACCATGTAGAAGTTTCATAAACTGCTTGAATGCAAACAAAGTATGCAAGTTAATTAATTGAGATGTAGGCAACTAGATCAAATCATATGGCTTTAATCAAAAATTCATGGTTAGTTGTTCGATGGAACAATTGTGTTCTTGGAGGGGGAAAGTTTCTGCCCGTTTTCGGTACACTGGTCAGATTAGTGTCGGGGATGCAGGTTTGAAGTTTTAAATGCGAGTCTTTAACATACAAATACAAAGGTTCATTGTTGTGGGGTTTGGTTGGTTGTTTTTTTTAAACTAGATACCTAATATGGATCCATAAAATAAATTTTAAGGTGTTTCTACTTTTCCAAGGTCTTTCACTTATTATATGGGGCAAATTAATTGACACTTTGCTATCCAAACTGTAATAACTATTTTCGCATAAAATCCAAAAAACCCACACTCGCTGAAGAACAGTTTCAGGGGAGGAATGTCTGGAAATAATTCCTTTTAAAGTATGTAAACTTGAAGTAGTAATGCTATACAAAGGAAAAGGAGTGTCAGAAGAAACATTCTAGGGCAGTGCACTAATGAAACAAATCCTGACTTTATTACTTCCTGATCTTGTGATTGGGTGTCTGGTTTGTAACAAACTTCAAAATTAATTTGTTGCTTTAAACATTTAGGAAAAAAAAAGAAAAAGAGAGAAGTGTGGTTACTTTTAACCATCATTAGTTAGCTACTCTTAGTATCCATCGCACCAGACAATTTACTCCTGACTTTGATCGGCGCTCCTGCTAGGTCAGGTATCTTTCCAGAGATTTACTTTCCTGCAAATCTCTGAGCCAAAACTAGTAGTTTTTTCCTACTTCATCTGTCTTGGAGATAATTTTGCATCGAATTACTTTGAATGTATTCACAAGACCTCTGCTGGATTCAGATTTTATTAGATGGTTGATGTCAGAGTTAAAAAATGTTCTCGGGAGACTGTAAGGTTTTTGGAATGTCCCAGTATCCTTGACTTCTCTCAAGCTGTCTGCTAGCATTACCTCATCAATTTCTTTTAGAGTGGAGTATAAAACATGTTAAACAATAACTTGCATTAAATCCTTTATTATTAAATTAAAACATAGTTCTGTTTAATGGTCGGTAACTTTATTTTAATCAAATTCTATCCGACACAATGACTTGGGACTTTTTTTGCCTGGGATATTGCTCTTACACAATAGGAAATGTCTAAGCGCAATGCTTTAAAATAACGAACATATTAATGCACAGGATAACTGAAATCTAGACGGAAGATTAAGTTACGAGATCAAGTCTGAGAACATTTGATTTTATAAGCCAGAGGGAATTTCTTGATAGCTACATGAGTCTTAGTCAAAAAGCAGAAAATGATTCACCTGCAGAGCTTGCCCATAGCTCAGTAGCTGGGTGCTGCTGTTCCTGGGTGCTGCTGGCGTTGCACCCGAGCCTGCCACAACCAGGCTGGCTTCATAGAATTGATGGTAATTCGATTTTACAGTTTTGTCTAGGTCTCCATTGCAAAGGATTATGAAATATTCATTTTATTAAATAAATATAGAAAGAAAAAGAAAAAATGTGGCAGGAAATTAAGCAGCTGTTTACAGAAAATTTTTGAAAATATTGGTGGTAGGTGGTGGACAAAAAGTAGGAGGTGGGAAGGATGGGTGGTGGCAGCAGCAAGGCAAAGGGCAGCTGTGCTGCAGCAAGCCGTGCGAGAAGGGACAAGGTCTGAGCCAGCGGAAGAGAAGGGCCATGGGTGGATTTAAGGAACTGAAGCCAGCAGGAGTCTTGAAATCAAAGCTGAAGAGGATTACAGAGATACTGGTAGCTCACATGAGGCTGGTAATTATCAGCCTGCTCTACCAGTTCATAGTTTAAAGTTGTGTTGTTGCTGTCCAATGTTTTCTCTCAGGTTGTATTGTGTTCGTAAGTGTTTGTGAGGAAAGATGGTGTGTAAGAGTTTTGTCTTGTATTCTGTCACTTAAAGAAGTTTCACTCACTGATCACCATTAAATACTTTGATGCTGGCTTTAGACCAAACCTAGCTCATTTAAAACGTTTAATTATCGTGTGTTGTGGGTTTTCTTTGGGCTCTTCAATCTTTCCATTTAATTTTTTTTACCTACAGCTGCAGGATTGTTTATCAAGTCATACTGAGTATATTGCTTTTAGGCATGATCGTGTTTTCTTTGAAGTGGCAGTTTCAAATGTGGATTAAGAATTCCCAGAAAACTACTAAAAGAAATAGTTCTCAAAGCACACACCATCCACAAAATGTCTGCCATCAATTCTGGGTGAATGTTCAGGAAGAAAAATAAAAATCTAAATTTTTTAGTTCAGCATGTTCTGTTCATATTTTGTGAAAATGAGGTAATAACTTTAGAACTTCCCTAGACATCTAAAAAATTCATAAACATGTTTTATATCACATTAGACAGCTCGTGGCCTTCACCTCCAGAGCATCTGAGCTGCAGTGGCCAGTGGTACGGCTGCGTCCCCTTGGGACAAATCCCACCCTTCAGGCGGAGAGATTCCCTCTGGCTGCCGTCGAGTTAATGATAAACCCACGGGCTGCAGAAGGGCTTCATTAGAGGCCTTGGTGGCCACGGGAAGGCGAGGCAGGAGCCCGGGAAGCGCTCGGATGACACACCCGGCATGCCATCATCTTAGCAACGTGGGTGAACGCTGCCTGTAGCAAACGGTGCCTTGCTGGTTCTAAGAGAAGTAGAAACTAGTCTATTCAGTTAATGAACTGAGTCAATTAACTCATTTGAAGTTTAAATAGAAGCCGGTGAAAGGCATGTAAAAAAATTACATACTTCCACAGATTTTTAAAAGTTAATTTGTTAGTGCCATGTTCCGTGGGTGAGAGGTGTGAACAGTGTGAAGTGGAATTCAACAAACTCTGAAAATCTACCCCAAAATATCCCTGCTTCTGCAGGGTTTCTTCATCTGGTGCTTTTTGTGGAACAAATTTTCATGCTTATCAGCTATGCTGGGCAGTTTGAATGACTGCGCACGTCTTAAAGGAAAAGCAGTTTTTTGGTAAGAGGTACTTGAACCGTTGCCTTGACAAACCAGTTTGCTATTTATTGTGCCTTAATTCTTCGCTTCACAGCTTAATCTCAGTTGATTCCTGTAAGGAGCGTGATGTTCCTTTCCTGCAAAAAGTACAAATGAAATCATGGTGACTGACGGAACTGGAAACTGCTTAAAGATTGTATATATTTTTTCAAAAATAATTTACAATATAGGTTTAGGTTATGTGTTTAGAATACAAGTCAAGAAGCCACGGTGATAGAAAGGGCTGCAGCAGAAATCAGTTGTCTGGGGGTGAGGAGACCCTTTTTTGGATTCACTTTGTGCCCTGTGACTGCCTGGGGGTTTTGGGGGCCGTCAGCAGGGTGTGACCCCGTAGCACGGCCGGTGTCGGCTCAGCTCCGTGCTTTCGTGTCGCTCTGCTCTGGGCAGAGCAGCAGCAAAGGCGCCAGGCCCCATGTGCCAGCCACACCTCCTGCCTTGGTGGACCTTTGGCTTGTATGTCTGCCAGAAAGTCCGTGTCCTGTTGAACTGGTGTCTTCTTTAATGGATATTTTGAAAAATAGGTTCCGATCAATATTTAAAATAAAACCTGTGTAGTAGAATTCAACTGAAAATAACTCAAAGCAGCTGAGAATGTGGATAACTGAGCAGTGACTTCAAAATTTCCTGAGAGAAATGTTTCTGGAAGGTCACACCAATGCACCTGACATTTCTTGGTACAATAAATCAACGGCTCTCCTCCCACAAGTGTATCAGAAACCTGTGGGACTGTGCCCTCCTCATACACCCTGTAGACAATAGATCAGCTCTGCACAAAAAAGGCTTTAGCGTCTTGAAAGGGACACAAATGTGGGTGAAATGTGAGTAGCTTTGGTGTTGAAAACCTTCCAGTGGATCACAACTGAATTATAAAAGTTTGTTTGCAGAAGGCTTGTAGGATTTAACTCTGCACAAGCAAGCTTTTTTAATAAACCATGTACAGGAATACTGCTATGTCTTTTTAAAAATACAGAGAGAAGTTTCCTTACAAAGAGCAGTACTGAGCAGAGTTAAGATCCAGCAGTACAGAGATGTTGCAATTCCTGTTTCTGAAAGCATTGATTTGGACGTAACAGAATGTCCCAAGAAAAAATGTTTTGCAGGCAGCTTGGTTAACGTGGGTATTGGAGCGTAGCTCCAGATATCAGTGATGTCAAACGTGTAACAATTTTAGCTTAGTAATCTTTGAATAATTCCTTAGTCTCATAAAACAAGCGAATCTGCCAAGTAGCCTTTTAACCCCCCAAATATTTCGGTTGATCCTGACCACCAACCAGATTTATTTTCTGCACTTTCTGAACACTGAACACCGATAACATCTGAGTTTCACCAAACGCTCCGAGGCCGAAGTGGCGGTGGTAGGAGCTGAAGGCTGTGGTTACTCCCTGTGGGGTTTGGGAGCCCAGGTTTCGCTCTCTCTGAGCGGGGTCGGGGTTTGCTGCAGCACCATCCATCAGGGCTGAGTCAGGCGGGAGTCTGAGGGCCACTGAGTCACGGCGCAGGGTCCCAGGCATTGGCGGAGCCTCAGGGAAGCGGATGGTTTAAATACTGTGAGAATCTTTATCAGCACAGGAAATGACAGCTCATTAAAATACTAACCGTTAAGCCTGTTTAGATCACTGTCTGGAAAAAAATTAACCATTGAAGGCTCAGCTAACGTGCAGGAAGAAAGGTGCTCTGTTTAGGCAGTGAACATGGTCCCAAATTAATCAGCTTTGCTAATTGTCCAGTGGCATAAAAATTTCCACTGGAATCTATTTTGCAATAGTTTATAAAATGTCTAACTTGCAAAGTTGATAGTGTGATGGAGCAAAACTTCCAGTTTCTTTAGAGGGAGGGATGGCTTAAAGTGACCCAGCGTGGTGCCTCTCACTGAATGCCTTATAGCTCTGGAGCTTCGGGAGGGACTTATGTTCTTAGTGGGGAATGTGGAAATATGAATCTAGTACAGAGGAACTCTTGGGGGGGGAATGGGTGTTGGGTGTGATGATTGAACAGTGTTTTGCATAATTGTTTGGAAGGTGACAGCCTTTGCTTGAGCCCTCTGGCCTAGCTACCCAGAGCTGGTCTGATCTAAACAAATTATTTAAAAAAGAGATGGAGGTACTGGGAGGGAGAGCTCCAGGCCAGTACGCTCCCTCCTTCCTTTGTCACATTCTTCAGTGCCACTTAACTCCCTTTTTTGTAGGAGGAGATAATCTCTGGCCTTGGGCCATGCGTGCTGCAGGACGAGGGGTGAGATACTGGATGTGCGCAGGGTTTGTGCTGACAACAGGCACAATGACATTTCCCTCTTCGCTTGGTTTTCTGTTGTTTCAAAATTTTTTTAGCTGTTGTCTTCATTTTGAATTGTAGCGCTGGCATTTCCTAAAGGATGTTTTTCCATAGCTGGACTAGCCCAAAGAGCTGAATCTGAGCAAAATGTGTGGGATGCTGTTTGTCCCCAGCCCCTGCGAGGGTCCGGACAAGGACACAGTGTGCGTGCCAGAGGGTCTGACAAAGCCGATCCCCGTGTTAACAGTTAAACGGTTTTTCCAAATTAACAGCTGTGGATATTAGGGAGCTCATCCATAAAAGGGGGTTGTGACTCAACATTGCATCACCTTTCCAAGCAGGGCTTCGGTGTGTTTCAGCCTGGGAGCCCGGTGGCTTGTTTGCACCATCTATTCAATTATGGTTCTCATTTCCCTTCAGATTATTATTTCCATGATAAAATGGACTTCCCTGTTTTTAAACCTGCCGTGCTTAATGTTCCTGGATCATCACAACTAGGGGGCTGATTCCAGTTGTTCACACGAGCTGCTGAATAGGGTTTAAAATTCAGAACTGAATGCCACTGAACTTCCTATTTATATTTTTAATTTCCATCAAAATAAGTGGAGTTGAAGAACTGCTCAATCAGCTGCTGAATCACTTGCTGATAGAGGCCTCTTCAGAATGAGAACCTTCCATCAGCAGTAAAAACCCCGCCACAGTAATGTTCCTAAAATGTGGGTCTACAATGGCAGCTTTGGTGTTTCTGGAAAATACTTGCTAATTCGAACATTTCTCTCTGACAAAGCAGGCAAATACGCACATGTGCAGAGGTTTTTATAAGATGGGAACTTTACATCCTAAACTGGGGATGGATTTTTTTGTGAAATGTTATCACAGCGATACAGAAATGCAGGATTTGATATTTGATAGAGCGCTGGACTGCAGCACTCAGCACAGCCTGTCATTACTGCAGTGCTCACAGACTCTAGAAGCATCGGTTATTACTCTTAAAGATCTCATAAGTGAGATCAAAAGTGCAAATATGATTAAATTGTTTTAAAGAAGTATTTTTAATATTAGTGAAAATGCAGTTGACTGGAGTCTGAATAATTTTCTACTTCTTGTGAAGCTGGCATAGGGAAAATACTTTTTTTTTTCCCTCTTCTTGGTTTGGTGCTTCATCCACATGCATTTGAGAAAACTTGTACCTGTAGTACCAAAGATTCTGTTAAAATGATGTTTCCCAAAAATCTTTCCTCCCACATCGTGACTAGTGAGGTTCAACTGTTGACAGTCATTCTTTGAAAAGCAAATTAATAAAAGGTACTGTGTATTTTAATAAACACAGTTCTGCTGTAACTGGAGCAGAAGTTTTAGGAGTGAAACTGTCAGAATCTGTATATGGTGTAATTTGTAAACTAATCCTAGAACAACTTTGCTGAATCTCTGTAGTGTGGTGCTTCAAATGGATGTCAAGTTTTGTTTTATTTGTTGGGAAAAAAGCTATATAATTTTTAATTTGGATAGAAATTGTGGCTCCTAATTACAAAAAAAAAAAAAAAGTAATAAAAGATGCATCTGATTAGTTACAAATACCAGGTAATACTTCTGAAAACAGGCTTCAACAGTGTTTCCTTCAGGGAAGCAAAATTCTTAATGGGTGTTTTCAAGTAATTCAAGTAAAAAAATGGGTGAATTCAAATAATGTCTTTTACTGAAATGTTACAACTTTAAAGAATTTAGGCTGTACCAAAGGCTAGTGCAATTTTTTAAAACCTATTTTCAGTTTTAATTCCTTGTGAAACATTCGATTTTAGCAGAGAATCAGAATGAATTAAAACAAAAATTGGTGTTTAATGTTAACTGTTTCTAAAATGTCTTCTGAATGAAAATTTCTTCAGTGTTTTTCCCTTAAAAAAAAAAAAAAACAAAAAAAAACAAAACAAAGCACTTTTTTCTGAACGTGTGGTAAAACTGTAGCTAGTCTCTGTTTTTCAGGTAAATTTTGCTGAAGGACAGAATACACAAGAACAGCACCTTTCTTCCTAGGAGTGCATCCTTGTTGCTGATTAACTGCAAAATTCATTAATAGCAACGATAGCAAGAAGTGAAATGTATTTCATTGCTTATTTTGCCAGACAGCTTCTAGTGAATGATCTTCCCCCCCCCTTTTTTTTTTTTAATTGACGTCCTTAAGCAGCTCACTAAGTTTTAAGCCTTTAAGAAGGGACAGCAGGTTGTGTGTTTGGGGTTTCTTGTGTGCTTTCTTCTGGCAAATAGAGACTACAGAGTGTGGATGAGCTGTGCACTGAGGTCCTTTTCTTTTCTTACCCTTTCATAGTCTTTATTTGAAAGACAATAGGCTTGATTCTCAAAGGAAAATGCAAGGAATTGGCTTTAGATTATTCTGCAAACAGGGTTATCTTCCAGCATCTCCCCTTCTGAAGTCGGATGTGTGAATCGCCTGTGGTTTGCATCTGAGTCCTGAAACTACAGCAGGCTTTGGAAGGTGTATCTTAGAGCCATTGCTAAATGGTGCAGAATTATGATGCAAATCTGTTCCTTCTGCCTGTGTACCTGCGGCTGGTTTGGGTGTAATCCTTGAAGATGTATACTGGAGTGTTCCCCTCCTGCCTCGCTGAGAACAGGGTTCATGGGCTGCACTTCAGCAGGGTTTGGGCGCAGGGGGGTACCACTCGTTTGTAGTTACATACAATTAAAACTGACTTTTAAGACTTCTAGGTCTAAGATGGTGCCTACACTTTGGATACTAGGTGATGTGTTAGCTGGTTGATTAAATGATCGATGTTTTTGGACCTTTTTTTGGTATTAAAGTCTCTGCAAAGGTGCAAAACATTGCAGACTTTTACAAACCAAGGTCCTTGCATTCAGGATCTTAGTTCTTCAAAATAGCTTTAATAAAATGAATCTCCTGCACTTAATTCTTAGTCATACCCAATTAAAAAAAAAAAAAAAAAGCTGAATACTTGTAGTGAAAAAAATTTTGAAATACACAGTTGATGCACCAGGATCTCTTCAAGCCATCTGAACTTGGTTTTCACGTCTTTGTTCTGTTGTTTAATGCTAATTGGGCACTGACTTAGTTCAGTTTTCAGAAAGAAGTGGAGGCATTTGAACAACCGTTCTGTTAATCATTCATCTCTCATAATTTAAATATTCCTCATTTCATAATCATGCAGAAGTTTAAAAGTAAACTCTTACCTTTTCGTAGCTTTTCTGGGCTTCCAAGTGTCATTTGAAAAAGAAACAAAACCTCAAAATGTAACTCATTGTAAAAACTGTGACTCGGAGAGATCAGCGAGTCGTCGGGAGAATTTTTACCATGAATAAAGTCAGCTTTGGAAGGGAGGGTTCTGAGAAACTGGAAATCGTTCGTAGAAGTTGACATACCTTTGTGTAACATGTGCAATAGACGAGCTTTAGTCTCCGCTCTTTTTTTTTTTCTCTAAAAATTTACTAGCCGAGGCACAGAATTTACTCACCCATTTGTATCATCGTGATGGTGAATCATGAGGGAAGCAATCCTTTTCTTGTAAATATGTTAAAAAAAATTATTTGCCCCTGGCTACTGAAGGAGATAGAGTAGCTCACTCTGCTCCACTGAATCTGTTTCCTCACTCTGTGCATTTTCAGAAATTCTTAAGATTAAAGAGCTGTTATTTTTTAATTGAAAAAAGGGAATGTTGTGTCAAATTAGGAGGCCGAGATCTGGCCCTCCTGCAGTCGTTCAGAGAGATGAGCAATTTGTAAAACTGTGTGTGTGCTGTGGTGTCTGAAGTGTGTCTCACTAAATCCTCCCTGAAGAAGTAAAGAATCAAAACTGTAGCATTGAAATTTAGGTGAATTTTTTACTGTAGAAGACCATATAAATTCATTTAAATTTTTTTTTAAATTTCTGTCCTCTTTGAAATTGAACTGGCATTTGTCAGTAATGGGAACTCTTCCAGGGCTGGAGTTGGGAGTGTTGGTGTCTGTATGTGGATGAGACCCTGGGAGCCTTCAGATGGTGGTGTCAGTGGCAATTTCTTCTGTAGAGTATTTAAGGTTTTGTTAAAGTGTCATGACAATTATTAAATCTCCTCGGACCTGATGCTAAATACCATGGTATAGAGATTTCAAATAACAATTACCCAGGTTGGTTTTGATTAAAGTCTGGGCAGGCTGTGGTGTTTGCAGAGGGGAAGCTGGAGGCTGCTGAGAGCCTGTCCTGCGCTAACGCCTTTACGCCGTAGAGGTGGGAGAAGGTTCTTAGTTCCAGAAACACATCCCTGCTCTTAATAACGTTAATGTAAGAAGAAGGTGTTTAGTAATGTATTGTAGCTTTTGTGCAAGTCATCTGCCATAAACCATGGCATGATTCAGCCCAGGGTTCATAGTTCCTTCTTTGTTCCTTTGTTAATCACTGACTTGTGGGAGGTGCCTGCAGAATTTGCTAATGCATTCTTTTTGGGTAAGGATGACGCACAGATTGTCCTAATAAGGACTTAGCTTGAGAAAGGGGCCGTCTTCTTTGAGGAGATAGGGGCAAGTCATAGGGCGAGCAGTTTCTTTTTTAACTGAGGGATGACACAAGCACAAGTCATTTCCTTATTAATCAGTTCAAACCAGTTCTTACAGGAACTGCTGGTGATAAATGTGGGACTTCTGAGAAGTCATTCATTTTATTCTCAGCACTGCACCAGTGCACAGCCTCAGCTGGCTTTTCCCTGCTCTGAGGAAATGCTCTAGCTCACAGCTTCTTGCTGTGTTACCAGCAGTGTATTGTCACTGGTTTGCTCTGAAATATTTTTCTTTTTAAGCACTTTTTGGAGGATCTGGGGAACTATGTCCCTTTCAGAAGTATCAGATAAAAAGCTAAAATACACTTTATTGGGTGGTTGTCTGTTTTCTCGAGTAGTAATGCCTTTCTGAGCTGTAGCTCAATCTGAACTTTGTTCTGTTTGGGTCAAAGGGGTAAGTTTAAAAAAAAAATGTTTTTTGTTTTTGTTTTTTTCTCCCCTATTTTGTCTTGTTCTCTGGGATGAACTTTGCATCAGTGCTATTCCAAGTATAGGTCCTTCTCTTCAGAAGCCATTTCAAGAATATTTGGAAGCTCAGAGGATAAAACTTCACCACAAATCTGACAGTGGTGTGCCACAGGTAAGAACCTCTCTCGCTCCCTCCCTCCCCAATTAATTTTTCCCTTCTCTAGCTGTCTTTTGACTTGCCAGCTTTAGCGGTGTAACTCTTGATTCTGTTTTTCAAAGTTTTGCAGTGGCCCAGGGAACAGATAAAAATCTCTTTTTAAAAGCAACCTGGGGATTAAAAATAATACTGTAATTGTATGCAACTGGACTTCAACCTCTTGGAGAACAGAGAAAACAGTAAAGCAAGACCAATGGCATGTCTTGCCTCTGTATTAACTGCCTGTTTTGAAGGAGAAATTTAAGCAGGAAAAGGTTGCATTTACATGTGAAATGGTAACAAACTGTGTGCAGCATCAATACTTGAGAAGCCAGTAGGATCTGTGACTTAATGGCCAATAAGAGAAACAAAATTCCCAAGCCTTTACCGATTGAAAGGAAAAGAAAAATACGGTCTTTAGAGCCGGTACAAAGGGGCAGAAGTGTCATTTAATTAAAAAAAAAAAAAGTATTTTAAAAAACATAGTCTGAATTTTCAGTGGGGTCAGAGCAACTTTGACCTGAAATTCCTTAGGACACTAAGGCGTTTTTAGATACAATCCATTGATCTAACTCACATTTCACATTTAATACTTGCAGCTCTTTGCAATGTTCTTTGCCCATTTCTTACCAATAGAGACTGAATTAGGGAGGGTCAGGCTGGAGTAACTAAATCTGCAGATTCCTTTTATGCACATTGAAGAAATTTCTGTGCAGTGCATTGCTGCCCTCCTTTGACAAAAAAAAATTACGAGAGTAGCCATGGAAAAGGCTCGAAGTGGGACTGCCGAGGTCATCACGTTGACTTCTAGTGACACCAGAAGAATCGGACACTAATTGGAAGATAACTGAGTATACGCAGTTTAGGAAAAAAACCATTGTTAACCAATGACCTGATTGTTTTCTTTGCAATGAACATGACAGGGAATGACAGTCAGGGGTTGCTAATTCTGAACTCTATGAATTGTTGGAAAAGCCGAAACAATATGAGGAATAATATATCACTTCATTAGCACACTAGTAATGATCAGGGATTCGTCATCTGCCCGGCGGTGTATTTGGCAAGCCCTCCTGCATTGTCTTTCAAGGGACTAAAGTCAGCTTTACAGAGGGACCTGCAGGAATCCTGTCAGCTTGCACTTGGTTCCTGTTTTTAATTTGATAAATTACATAATACAAAAAATGGTTAGGCTCTTCCCTTTCACCCAGAAAATGGAGAATTCTCCATTGTGCTGTCCACTAATCTTCATTTTCCTCCTTCTTCTGTTTTGTCTTTGTCTCTTCAGGGGGAAAACTGGCTATCCTGGATGTTTGAAAAATTGGTGATTGTCATGGTTTGTTATTTTATCTTATCTATAATTAACTCCATGGCCCAAAGCTATGCCAAACGACTGCAACAGAAGATGTACTCTGAAGAGAAAACCAAATGAGCCTGGAAGAAAAACCCTTGGAAAGGGTTTTAGCAGACACAAAAAAATGACACATCTTTCCATATATTTAAAAATCAGCGTTATTCAAAATGGGGGAAAACTTTTTAACATCAATTTTCAACTACAACAAGTTTTTATTTAATTTTGAAAGTAATTTGGATATTAGAGCAGACGTTTCATTGACAAACTTATAAATGTTAAGGTAAGGTACAAATGCTTTCCATGTCTGAGTTGTATTATATGGGATGGACAATGTGACGTTAAATGGAGTTTAACACAAATGTTGTCCACCCGAATTATTTCCAAAACAGAGGATTTATACTCCTGGTTTCCTGATTTAACTTCAGACTGACCTAAGGGTAACTTCTTATTTTGAAGGGTGGCTGTTTTGCTTTTTCCATAACTTTCAAGACCATCAAAATGTATATAAGTGAATACAGATTGGATACAAACTGTTGCATGTCCCTCATGGTAAGGCTGTTCCATCAGAATTCTCGAGTGTCCCGTCGCATTGCACGTGCTCTCGGTTGGAAAAGCCACCCTCCTAAAGTTCATGATGTTAGCAGAGATGATTGATGTCAAAATGCTGAGCTGACATTTTTTATTCTGTATATTTAGAGTGAAGTTAAGATAAAACTTTATAAAGTCATCTTTGATCATTCCAGAATTTCTTGTGTCAGTCTTTTTAAGCTGTTTCTTTTCCTCTCCACTTTTGTATGCTCAGTTTCTTTAGTTTCTTTATTAAGCCTTAATCCCATGAATCGTATGCTTTGCTCATCCTTCCTGCACAAATGGTGCTGAAGCCCTTTGTTCTCCTTTTTTTTTTTTTTCTTAAGAACTTCTTACTTAGCAGAAGGAGGTAGAAAGCATATCACTTGCCTGAAGTATGTATGGCTCACTGGTTAAACTTGTCAAGTTAAATAGCTAGTGATACTTGTTATGATAAATTCTTCTCAGAGGTTCGCCACTGATCACAGCACTGTGGGCGATGCAGGAGAAGAGAGGGGGGAACAGTAGAGATTCTGTTTGATGTCAAACCCAGCAAAGATGCAGAGAACCTTAATCTGAGGCTTTAAAAGTCAGATATTTTTTAAACATTGTTATGAATCCCTGTGTTCCAGCTCCAATGTACATGAACATAACTCTTATTAAAATGAATCTTTTCCCTCTTTACTAAGCAGATATCCATTCCACTGCTCTGGGTGTGCATTACTGCTCTAATAATTTTTGACTTTTTTTTTTTAAATTTTTATCCTAGGGGTAAATAACAAGAATTTGACTTTCAAGTAGTGTTATCAAAAGGTGGCATATGAGCACAAAATAGGTGAGATCTTGCTCTTGCGTAGGTTAGCTTTATCCCTGCATTAGGTAGGGCAGATCTTGAGCAAGGTGTGAGAAGATGTATTTTGTTCGATCCTGCCTAAATGTCCTCTTGTGTTGCCAACCGTCGTGACATCTCCATGGCTGTACCATCCTGTCGGATAGCTTATCAGACTGATGTTGACTGTTGGATCTCATGGCAACAACAGTCGGTAGGCTGTCTGACATTTTGGTATCTTTCATCTGACCGTTTGCTCATCCATCTCCAACTGTTTTCATTAAACATCAATAGCATATAAATGTGGTTTAAGTTTAGATAGAAATGAGTGCAGAAGTCATGCAGTGCGGCAGTCTACATAAGAAACATCTTTTAAAGTTTCATCTCAGTTGTGTGTGAGGTTTGTAATGTTTATCTTGTATGCTTCGTATAGAACTTTAAATGTTACTGAATGAATGGGGAGGCTTTTAATAGGGACTTCTCTCAACAGAACTGCTGACTATATTAAATTTAAATACCTAAAAGTCTGAGTGCTGGGAGGTACTACAAGATAGTTAAAAGCACAAAGGCCACTCATTTGCCCCTGTGGATTTTTGAAAGGTGAACAGTATTTCTTAAATCTTGGCCCTAGCAGCTTTTTCACTTTTTGGCCTAAATATTGTCTTTGAAAATAACCTAGCAAAGAACTTGTTGTAATACAATAGGCATTCAGAAAGTCATAGCTCTGTTTGATGCTTCACTTTTTCAGTGTACTCAAACTTTAATTTTGCCCTTTGTGAGAGATCACATCAGCAGTTCATTGTTTCATTTTTCTTCAGGATACTTGGATTAGGCTTTCCCCAGTTTTAGTGGCAGTTTTTTTCCCCTCAAATCTGCCATTCACCTTAAGGACACTGGCATTTACTTCACAGAGTTCTGGTACTGTCTTACGGCTTTTCATGAGAGTAAATTAAAATTATGCCATGTAGAGGCCCCTGTATGTTATCAGATTGAAATTAGGAGACTGTGTAAAGATAAGTAAAAGAAAAAAGAAACTTCTTCCTAGAGCTTGAGCCAATGAACTATCCCATTTTAAGTGCTTTAGTGATCTCCTTATAATTGAAAGGTTTCTCCCACTTATTTCAATATCTGTTTACATACATACAGTGCAAAATATATCTTGTTCTGCAGCTCGTGTTTGTAAGTGTCCATTCTGATAAGCTATGCTGTTATTTTGAAGCTTTCTAACATTATTTAAAGAAGGGACTGGTGCTTCTACTTGTTCAGCCGCTGGGAGATTAAGACTTGGTAAAAGGTAAAATATACATTTGAAATGAAAGCTATGCAAAGCTAATGAGATTTGCAAATGGATAGTTTTATGGTTGCCTAAATAAACAAACAAATAACTGTTTCCCGGTGTTTATTTCAGCTGGATTGTTTCCATTTCTGTATATTGAGCTTGGTTGTTACCCTGTGAAATTTGTTGTCCCAAGCATTCTACAGTGAATGTGAGTCCAGAAGATACATCTGCAGTTGCATTTTGTGGCTTCAAAGAAGGACCCAGAGCCTTTAGCATTTCATCTGAAAACCTGTATTTTGCTCCCTTAATCCAGTTTCCTTTGTTGTACATATTCAGTTACACATTGGAAGCAGTCAGTCATCTAGTTTAAAATGTGTTAGAGAGAAGTCCAAAGTGAGCTCTGTTGCAAGAGACAATCTTAGCATGGATCACTGTCTTTTTAGCTGATTCTCTGAATAAAGTATCTTGCTTTTTTCCTTGGAATTACTCAAAATTACATGGAAGTAAGTAACAGCCCTCATAACAACAACTGTTTGGTTAAACATCAAAGATTACTTTGTGCTGATATTTTTTTTTTTTTAGTCCCATCATCTGTGGAACATGGCTAAATCTGCTTTCACAAGTGCACTGTAAATAGGAAGCAGAGCAGAAAGCTGGCTGTGTTGCTGGCCTAACAATTCAGAGAAGCACATCTGAGCTGAGGTCAGGCAGGATTGCAGCTAATCCTCTGAATTCTCTACTTGCTTACTGCCTGACCTGTGAGTTGTGCCTCACCAACAACGTACTTTGGAGGCTGTGTGAGATGGAAGCACGCCAAGAGGCCCCTCTCCCTGGCAGCCACACTGTACCTGATCGGGGCAAGAATTGTGTTGATGTAAGCAGAGCTAAAAATGTCACAGGGACCTGAGCCAGGCTGAGCCAAAAGACAGGCATGGGTCAGGTCAGATCAAATCATCCAGTTCCATGCTTCCCTCAGCTCCCTCAAAACCATCAGGAAACCTCCTGCTCCCTGTCTCTGCTCGTAGTTTCTTACCTCTGTCCCACTGTCACCCTGTGTTTCTTGTTAAAGCAGCTCCCTCTGAAATCACCCAGCTGCCTGTTCATGCTAAAAGATACTTGTCGTTAATACTTGGAAGATAGCTTAATGCTCTTCCAGAAAGTCCTTCCCTGCTGAGCTTTTGGGTTTCATTACTTAATTTGTTAGAATCAGCCTCCCTCTCACTGCAGGCAGTGCTAATTGCAAGCACAAATGCTGTGGATGTTTCCCTGATTATCAAGCACCAATATAAATATTAGTGAACAAAATTGATTGCAGGTGTAAAAATAAGTGGTGATTGGGTGTGTTCCTTGGAGGTAAAAGCAATTCAGTCTTCTTTGAAGCACATGGTTAAAAATACTTTGTAATCAGCAGTTAAAAGGTTGAATGTAATTATATATAAGGTAATTGAAATTGCTCTTCTGGTATTTGAAATTCATGGGGTTTTTTTTCCTGTAAATTTGTATTTTTTTGGAGAAGAAGAAGAAAAACCAGTAAGTACTTTGCCCAGCATTCTCCAGATCGTGAGGGTGGGAGAGCAGTAGCCATGGAAGGCTTCCTGCAGGGCTGTCACCCCTTGCCAGGAGCCGCTGGGCCAGGTGAGGGTGTAATTCCTGGAGCCTAGGGGGATTGCTGTAACCTCTTCAGGAAACAGGCAGTGAAGCAATCGCCTTTGCTGTGAACCACCCCACTAATGCGTTCAGAACTAGACTGAGGGTAAATATTTGCATAGGCTCTTACAAACTCATTTTAAAAAGGATTATACTGAAAACTCCTTGAGCCTGCTGCAGCTTTCCTAATGTAAGTGTCTAATTGAGGGTATGAAATGCTGGCGTTTCTTTATCCCTTTCACTTGCCTATTAATGCATCCACTCAGCTTTCAGAAAGGCAGCAAAGCACTGGTTTGGTAGTGGTGTGAACAGGAGAGGCTGCAACAGCCTGTGTCAGTTGTCAGAAGAGTGAAAGGAGCTGAAATGCAGAAACTGTCCTCAAATGTCCAAAAAAGGTCTGTCTGTATCACCTCCCAGGTAAAAGCAGAGGGAGAGGGCCCTGCAATCTGTGATGGGCTTCTGGGCGTGTGTCAGGAATTCAGCAAAATGGTATTTTGGTCAAAAAAGCTGATTATTAGTCTGTGTTTAATTTAAAGTGAAGAGGCTGTTGAGCTGTGAAGTCATTGAGCCTATTCACTACTAGTGATGGTCAGCTGTGGCAAAACCAATGTGCAAGTGTCAGCCTGTTAAATGGGACAAGCTTTGGGTTAGTTTGCCTTTAACGCTGCCCTTTATTGTGCCAGAAGGTTTTTTATTATGATATTCACTCATGGAATGATTCAAAGAGCACTGACTACATGAGCATTAAATCAAAGGTCATCTTTCTTTAAACCTCATTTGAGGAGCTGGTCAGATGTGGATAAGTAAGCGTGCTGCATCTTCCCTGTTTCAAGGGAGTTACAGCTTAATTGTTCTTCTGGTTTCCCAAGAAGCTTAAATGAGTTGCCCAGGCAGCTGGTAATAAGGAAACTAGCTGCTATTTCCTGATGAAAAGCAAGAGATAGGACTTGTCAGCTCGGTGTATTGTTCCCTGCTCCGATAACTGCCCTGCCAGCCGCACCCTGCTCCCCTGGCCTCAGAAGCTGCTTTTTAGCCCTTGTAAAAAGTGCGGGTTGGTGTCTTCTTTGGTGACTGTTGTGCTGTTCCTGCTTGAGGGGTCCTGTGAGGAAAGGGTTCTATGTTTAGTACATGTGATTTAAAGCATAATCCACCAGTTTTGTGGGGGTTTTTTGTTTTGTTTGGGGTTTTTTTATGCTAATGTGACAGAGCAGGCCACACAGGTCTGATTCTGCTGCTCGTGAGGTGATTGGAACTTTTTGCTTCCTTGTGGCCTTGGTAGCGTGTCATTTAGCTGCTTTTTGCTATATGGAGCATTGCACTTATCTCAAAGATACCCCAGATATTTTTTAAGAGATTAGATGAGTTTCCCAAAGCTTGTAATGATACTGTGGTACCTCTGTTTTCCTTCTATATTGTCAGGAAAGAAACTGGCAGCCCCCTTGCAGAAGCTGCTGCTAACTAAAACACATAAATACTTTGCTTGAGGATCACACTTACGTGTAGAAACCGTGTGAGTTTCAAGGGACTGTGCGTCTCTCCTGAGACTGCACGTTTCTTAGGCTCTTTCTATCTGTTGAAAGGGCTTGAGAAAGCAGGTTTGTGTCCTCAGCATTTCTTTTCTATTTCTGAAAGAAAACTGGACATACATAAAGAGGAAATACACATTTAGATTTACCACATCATCCAAATCTAGCCATGTTCACAAAATCTCTCTGGTCTGCTTAGAAACCATGCTTCTCTCAGTGCCTCTTGGTTGCTGCAGCTGTTTTCTTGAGAGCTCTAATATTTAGGATATTTTCATAACAACAGATTCTGTTTCTCTGATTCCTTGATTCTTATGTCTCACCTCAGTCCAGCTGACCTCTTGTGACACACTGTCACATGCATCCGCCTGTGTTGTGTAAGACTCTAGGTGGGGAGCAGCACAAAAGAAAGAAACTTAAGATGCCTGAAGCTGGTATTTAAGTTCAAAGTAATGGATGCAAAAAAAAAAAAAAAATTCAAAGCAGTGTTTCTACTAGCTATGTGCTAATGCAACAGGTGACTTTGATTCCGTTGCCTCCCTTACCTTCTATATAAACCTGTCTTAAACACTTCTGCACGTGCACAAACCACACGTGGTAAATCACGCTGCAGCGTTTGTGCATGAACTGAAGTGGTGATGGTTGCCCATGAGGAGCCTCATGGTTTTAAGTGAGGTGTGGAAATCTCCTGCACTACCCTTTGGCAGTAGATTTCATCTGTGACTGAGAGAGGATCGTTCCAATTAAGTGAATAAGGAAGGTGTTTAAGTGGTGTTTGGCAGACCTGATCCTGAGGGTCCCAGTTTAAAACTCACTGATGTCTCTGCTTCTCTCAGTCCTGCTGGTAGCCCTGTCTGTCCTCGGAGCATAGCGATTTTTGGACAAGTTCAGGCCTGTTGACTGGAGTTTTGTTCAGCCTGAACGGGACCCCTGGGTTCAGGTTTCTTTTGTAGAATAAGCTCCCCTTTGACAGGACACGTTAGGTTTGGATCTATTTTTTATATAAGAATACTTCTCTGTGAAAATACTCATTTTGTGGAGAAGCCTGACAATCTTTATAGAGGAAAATAGTGTGAAAATCTGAGTTAGTGTCTGGTGGGGGAGGGAACAGAAGCTTTCTTCCTGGGAGAAGAGTATTTAGTTGGATTTATGTTCATCAGTTGCCAAATTTATGTTTTTAACTGTTCTATCAGTTGCATTAGGTTTCTTCACCAAAATTTGGCCTAGGAAGGAGATGCTAGTTTACAATATCAAAAAACTACACAAATACAATTGCTGACTAGATGACACAGAATCAGGTAGTAATAGAGGCTGAAGTTGCTCAAAGCGGGGTGGGAAGGAAATTTCCCAGTATTTTCTTTACAAGTGTCAGAAACGCATGAGAGCCAGCAGCAAGCAGTCTTACGTGGAAATATGTGTTCTTGAACTCAGTATTGTTCTGAGCCATCTGGAGAGCAGTAGCTCTGAACTATTGCCCAGCTCTCACCATACTTATTGAGGATATTATAATGAACAGCTACAGCTGCCCTTGCCAGCCAAGTACAGAGTCAGTATTTTATTACACCTTCAGTGTGTGGGATAAGGCTGCTTTCCATTTGGCTCCTTCAGCAGTGTTCTGCTTACATGCTCCTGTGAATGATCTATTACATATTGGAGACTGCTGGGCAAAAGTTCAAATTAAATCATGCCATCTGACCACAATTACACCATTCTCAGGCAACTGAAGTGTATTTTTGTGAGCCTTTAAATAAACATTACATTATACATGTAACCAAATATGTACAGTAATCATTTTTGCAGAACACACCCATTTAAATGCAAATATACCATATAAGATGGTATTTATTTCTCCTCACATGTAACTAGTGAAACAAAGCTCATAGCTCACTGAAACTCAAGCAATGTTTGTTCTGTCTTTTCTATATTAAGCAGTGGCTTCTTTTAGTTAGTTTCTCTACTTACTGTTCTTACTTTTAAAATGGGAATCCTGGCCTAATTAGAGTCCTCAGTTTACTTATTTTTCTATCTTACTGTTTAAAATTCCATATTTTAGAAAATTTTCTTTGAAGACTAGCAGACAAGGTTTCTGCAACCTGGTTCACACAGATAGGTACTGAGGCCTGGGCCTTTGTTTTACACCACGAGACTCTTCAAAGTTCCTGTTTAGAATCTCTCAGGCTTGTACGAACCATGGGGGTTAGGTTTGGACTTCTTCCATGGTCTTTATCATGGGACACGTTTATACCACTAAAAATTGCTTTTAAATTTCCTAATGAGCGGAAGCAGCTTCTCTGATCTCTCCTCCCAGGCTGTCTTCACTTTGCCAGTGTGCTCCCTGTGCTTGGCAGTAACGTTTGTTTGAACCACCACCCTACTGCAGCTGTTTGCGCTTCTGGGAAAGGGTTAAGCAGGTTCTGCTGATTCACTGAGGTAGGTAGGTGACTCATTACCGCACCGGATAGAGGGGAAGTGGCTGTCTAGAGGGAGAGGATTCATACAATGTGAAATCAGAAGGGACCATTGTGAACAGAGTTTGACTGAAAGAACCGGAAAGGGTCTATAGTTAAAATTCAGGATTATCTACATCCAGGCAAGTTAAAAGCTGTCAGCGTGTCCAGGCTGTGCTTCTGGAGCGTGGGCAGAGGCGGGGTAGGAAGCCAGAGGCAGGAGGCTTGAGGAGGAAGCCTACACTGGAATTTGCTGCCTTGGTAAAGCTGTGTCTGGGCTGCCCTTGAAAGCAGTGGAGGAAAGGCAGCAGCTCAATTCCTTTTGGAAGTTTTTTATAGTTATCAGACCCATGAGTCACATTCCTGATGATTCTTCTGCAGTTTTTAAAGTGGTGTCCAGCAAAACACAGACTTCTTTAAAGTCCACTTTGACATCTGAGAATATTTCCTTTTGGATGTTTGGTCTCTCATTTCATAATATTTACTTGTACTAAATTTATTAACAAATGCAGAAGGAAATGAATTATTCATTCAATATCCTTTTGTACCTTGATGTTTCCCAGTAGTGTATCAGCTGGTAAGTTGAACATAAGAATTCTTTCTTATTGATAAAATCCTACTTGTTCTGGAAACCCCACAGATTTTTGCCCTTAATCTTGAGCTGATGCAGTTTGATAAATCTGTGCAGATAATAATCTTAAAAACCCCGAATATATTTACACTAATTGTACTGGTGGTCAGTTGAACTTTATAAGCACCAATATATACTTAAGTCCAAGTAAATTGTATCTGTAACTACATCAGTGCCCTGTCATTTGCCAGCAGTTATTACGTTTAAAATATTTATAACAGGTTAAATTTTGTTCCTGGTTTTTTTTTGTGGCCAAATAAAAGTGATACTGTTCATTAAATATATCTGCTGTAGTTAGAGTCCTTGAATCAACTTCCAAGTGAGCTGCACCTGTCCATTACGAAAAACAATAGTGAGATTTGAGGCATTGTTCCTTGGTTTGTGGACATCCTGTGGGTAGTTTGCCTAAAACTAGCTAGGTCTAGGTCTCTGATTCTGATCCTGCCTCAGTGAGCCATTGGCTTTTGCTGACCTTTGATCTGCCTCATTAATTTTAACTTCTAATGAGATAAAGGCACTCTTCCAGGCTCAGACTATTCTTTACATAATTAATTTTCTCAGTTAAATAGAAAATGACTACTCTGCCTTCTAATACAATTGTAGATGATGAAAATTTGATAATAGCCATTCACTTCCTGTTACTTTGACCCTCTCCTCTCCACATCCTGGGGAAAAAAATAGAGGAATCCAGCCATAGATCAAAAATGAAGGCTTAGTTTGGGAAAGGGTGTGAGAATTTCAGAACTGAGGTCAGCAGTGAAAAACACTAACAGGAAGAAGCCTAGAGATGCCTAAAAGAATTCCTGTCAATCTCTTCTCCAGAGCAATGAAAGGGATTATAACAGCTAATATAAACTACACTTTTGATTTCAACTTTTTTTTTTTTTTTGGTAATTTTGAGGAATCTGTGCTGTCAATATTTGGCTGATGGGTGTGATCCTCTCTTGCTGCTTTGAAAAACTTTGTTTTCCCATGGAAGTAGGAATATTTTCCCTGAATCCTAACTGTGAACAAGTTCATACAGAAGTATCCTTGTTAAGCATAATGAACCTGTTGGCCTAGCTCTGTCTTTGAGCTGCAGAATCTTTCCTCTATGTTTTCATGTGTTGTAACTAGAGATTAAATAAGGAAATCTTTATTTTTGCTTTTGGGATATAGATCTTAGCTGTGTGCTGTGTTTCCTGACATGACCCAAATTCTGCCATGAAACTTAAACAAACAAAAAACCCCAAATATCCTGCTCCATTAACTACAAGTGACATAAGCCATAAACAATAAATGTACTTACAAAGAATGGATAAATGGCTCTATGTTATTCATAGGTGCAATAAGAGCCTGCTGTGTTTGCTTCATGCTTAGAATTATAAATATATAGAGATAACGTGAGGCTATTTCTGCAATAAAGTTACTTATTGACATAGCAGTACAATAACCCATTGCTCTCTTCCTTGTTTCTGAAAGGACTTCTCTGTCCTTGGCTTTTTAAAAAATCTTTTACCCATCCTGTGGAACAATGAGTAAGAGTATACATTCCTGGGACTTGGTCATTTTTTCAGACATGGAGTTACCTATTTTCATTTCTGCTACTGGAAGAAGTTCTCAGTCTGATAGCTGTTGAAAACACTCAGGAAAATTATTTCTATGTTGCTAAACATCCTGTGCCTTTTGAAGGAGGGAGGAGGGAGAACCTCACCATACTGTCTCCTTTCCTGACCCTTTGTTCCTTACAAATTTGAACTGCCTGTGCTGTTTATCTTAACTTCTTGTGCAATCCTTCCTCCAGTTTCTTCTGTGAAAATACCCAAGTTAAAGACAATGGTTGAAACTGACAGAAACACAACACCAGAAAAGCTCTTCTGATGAGAACAGTCCTCTAGCTCTGAGCTGCCAGGAAGTGATTTAGTGGAAACAATACTAAATATCACAAATAATATTCTCTAACAAAAGTTATATGTAGTTTTGAATCTCCAAACAACTAAAATTTTACTGAGCAGTATAGGCTTGAAGTATGGCTGGGCAGCTGAACGGTAACTATTGTGTCTCCCTTCTGAAAGGGAGTTCCTAAAACAGGAATTAGAGCAGCTGAGTGAAAACAGAAAGCAAACCAGACTGAGTTATTTGCTTATGTACTGTGGTCTGCAAGAAGAATATTATCAAAAGGTTTTGTCATAAATGTCAAGTGCTTTTTTAATATGAAAAGTTAATGGGTATATTTACCCTATCGGCTTTCTCCTCTTTGCCTTTCCTTTTGTGTCCTCCTCACCCACCCCACAAATAATTCTCCTTCCCCTGTATATTTAGTGATTTAGCTACTGAATTGAAGCACCAATGTAGCTCTTACTTTACATAGTAAGGTAGTTTTTCTAAATGAAATAGGTCTAGACTCAACTCTACTGTGTGCTGATGGTTGCCCTACTACTAACAGGCAGTTGAAAGTTTTTTTATTTTTATGAGGCACGAGAGCTTATCATTGCTTGTCCATAAGCTACTGTGAAATTCCACAGAATCCATTGAGGCTTACATTGACACAACCACGCCGCCCATGATCAGCTATTACTCTGGGTGTATTTAAGCAATTGTGAGCTTAGCCCCAGTACTCACTTATTTTCTTCAAATTCAATTGTAAAGTTACTTGAATCGTGTCAAGAAGTCTGTTGCCATTCCAGGTGTCATGTGCCAGAGCTGCTTTGCAAATAGGCGCTCCGAGGCGGGATCTTAGTGTTTCTATACCAGGCCTGAACAAAAGTGAAGAGGTAAATGAAACCAGGAGAGGTAATAAAGATAAAAGTAGAACAGAGTGTCTGCTGTGCTCTAACTGAAGCCTAGCAGAATTATAAGGTCACGTCTGCATCTACCACTGTTTTAATTCATTAAAGATTTAGAAACTAAATCACAATCTCTAACAGGGTGGGATTTCTATGTGGGCATTGTTAGCCATATTGTAAATGTCTTCAACGTATTTACCATCATGCTGTGTGCATGCTTATCTTTTAGGTAAAAGCTCAGAGGCCTGGCGTGAAACAGCACTAAAACCTAAAGGGAAGCTATGAGATTTGTCCACTTGTTGAGGGAAAAGTCCTTGGAACTGATTTTTTAAAATTTTTCTTTTAAAAGCAGGTGGGATTATTTCTGTGGGAGAACAGTGTGACATGGGGGGGAGAAATGGCAAGAATTCCAAAAGGTCTCCCCACCATGAAGTGAAAAGCTACCAGAGGCAGGAGAAAGCTCAGTGTTATGACATAATCCTGAATTCTACTGTATTCTTTTATTTTGTAAGCATCTGTTCTGTGCCCCCACAGCTATTGCAATCTCTGCCTCCTGTAAGGCTGGTGCAGCTGAGTGTTTGCAGGCTGCAGCTTCACAGGGGCACCACCTTGTGGTTGTGGTAAAATTTGGGGGAAAAAGAGCACATTTCTTAAATTTTGAAATTATACAATTATATTACAGGCTCTCCTCCCAAGTCCATTTAAACAAACAACAAATTAATTAAAAAGGTATCTAAGTTGCAAGAGTTCTAGTTTTGCCCAAATCTATGGTTCGCCTGGAACAACCAGCCAAGACATCTGACGTGCTACAGGATGATTTTTTTTTTTTCAAGTGGTAGGTAACACCACTTGAAAACATAGCACAACAAAATGGCCAGAAAACCATATAACTCATTATAATATCTAATATAACTTGAGGATGACAGGAAAATGAAGGACCCTTCATACCTTTTTTTAAAAGACAGCTCAAAACTTCCTCTATTTTGTCAACGTTAAGGTCCTTAAAGTAGAATTTAGGCCTTCCTTTGCTTTAAAGGAACACGTGGCAGACTATTGTCTCTTGAATGATACCCAAATGGAGTTTGGATTAATAATTCTGATACTGTGAATTCTGATCCATATTGAAGCATTCTAGGACAAAGTGAAAAATGGAAATTGGATGGAATGCCTGACTAGTGTAGTAAAGCACACATTTAATTTTTATCACACATTAGTTTTAGCTAGTTTAGATGCTGACAGTTTACCCTGGAGAAAAATCCTTCTGTATAGACCTTCTTTATGAAAAAATCCAAGTCCCAAAAATGATGTTCAAAGACTTAGCTACAGTACATAGCAAATGTATTGAAAATTAACTATTTATTAATTATATTGAATAATACCTGCCCATATTAATATGTTCCATTCCGATTTAGTTCCTACTATTCCAACACACACACACTGCTTACAAGACTGAGAAACAGCTACAGTCCAGTAGTTTATATAGTTTAGTAAGTCAATGGAAGGTTTTCCAGCGCTGGGTTCTTTCAGGAAAGCTCTATTTCAGATCATTTGAAAAAAATCAAAGGATGCTGTAACTGGAGATAACTTGCTCCAGAGCTGTGAAGCTGTCCAGGAAATCTTCCTCTTCGATTCCGAATTTAGTGTACTGGTGAATATAGGCTCTGTGTGTTGAAGTCACAGTAGGAAAATGAATAAGGGGTTAGAAAGCAGTGAAGAATCTGACACATGAAATCAGATGGTATAGCTATTGTAAAAACTTGAAATGTGAAGATTGGCTTCCACCCAGTAACCATGCTGGTTAGTTTCTGCTGTGCTCTCTTGAACTCATTTTGTAATTTGTACTTATTGGTAAGTCATGACTTGTTTCTAATAGCATTTATAACTTTGTGTACTGCTTAAGGAAACAAAATTGCAGCTAACAAAATTGGGCTAACTGGGAAACGGAAGGAGAAGTGATTATTAAATGAGAAAATTTATAGATGTGAGATGCAAAGCCTAAACCTGTGTATGCAGGATAGCTTGCTTCTCATCAGTGGTGTTTTTTAACAGGTGGTAAAACTAGGAGCACAACTAGTGGCAGCAGTTTTCCTCTTTTGACTTTTAATTGCAGAATCCATGTGCTAGAAGCTCACATTTAGCAGACATCTGCTGTGACATGCAGAAACGTTGGCTTCACAATTATCAAAGCAGAGAGGCAGTTATTTTCTGGATTTCTTGGTTCCAATGAAAAATCAAACTAATAGCATGGGAGCCTTAGTAAACACACAAATCCCCTA
The DNA here is from genome assembly GCF_000699245.1 of Pterocles gutturalis. Taxonomy (NCBI): domain Eukaryota; kingdom Metazoa; phylum Chordata; class Aves; order Pterocliformes; family Pteroclidae; genus Pterocles; species Pterocles gutturalis. The sequence continues at coordinate 6,169 of NW_010110211.1, read as the reverse complement.
AATGCTTCTGAACTGAGCCAGGAACTTTTTTCCCGGACTGTGCAGCATGTCTGTAAGCAATTTAGAAACTATATGATCAGTAAAAGAACTTCTATGTGTTATTTTTAGAGTGGTCACCTTGGAATGCACTAAATTTGAGGAGTTTTAGTACTGAGAAAATAGTCAAATTGACAGCACTAGAGTATGTGGTCTCACTTATCCACAGAACACAAGCACTGTTCTGTGTGCCTCACCCTGCCATTATGTTTCAAACATAAAAATGTTTCCATTAAAACGCGGGGACAGTTTTCAAGCTTATTCACTATTAGTTTGCTGAAAGAGCAAGCTGTATTTACAATGATTTTGCTAAAACTGAAGATACTGCCAGTTATGAATGAAGTATCAGCATAATTATTTTCACTTACTTGGAAGCAAACATATTCCAAGCTTTTCCTACAACATTGTCAAGAGGTTTGGCTATTGCTGACCAAAGCAGCAGACTTCTCATACTTGTTAAATGCTCTTGGTGTTTTCCATGCATTAAAAGCGTCCTGAGGGTTTATCCATGATGTATACAATGAAGGATCCCGGAAACTTCCTGTAGCAGAAATAAGACAGCCCTTTTGACAAATGTAAAGCTACAAGCTCCTACACCTAGATGTCAGTAGTCCTGTGTGACCTAATCAATGCTTGGCCGATCAGTTCAGGCCTTGAAAAAAATCTGCAGAGGTCAGCCTGTTGAAAATATAACTGTTTTAAAGAGATTCATTAGATTTTCTAGAAGCATACTCTTGTATTGGTACTTGATCTGCAAGCTAGGCTCATCACTCCAGAAGCGGCTAGATATATTTTCAGATAAAATAGCCTAGAACCCTATCAGTCTCTTCCTCCTTCCTTGAAGTGCTTCAGGAAACACAGAAGTCTTGGTTGTAAACAAAACAGCCCTAAGCAATTAGACAACAGGGCCTTGGACATTAAAATGTTTCTGGAGGGAATATTGACCTTCATAGTCAAAGCATGTGGCCTTGGGTTTCTTTGACATTCATCAGATATGGTTGCAAAGAAAACACGAAGTGTGAAACAAGAATCACTGAGGTACTGTGGTTTTCCTTCTTACCTAAGTCTACACTGTGCGTATCTTTTCCTCGCAGGACAACCAGGTTGGCAATGGAAGTATTGAAATGCAGTGGCTTGGTTGTGGAATGACTGGAGGGGACGGAGGAGCCTAGACATGGTGGTCGTACTTGCCAATCAATACCTATGAGATTTTGGCAAAAAAAGATATAAAAGAAAGTTAATGTTTCATGAAATATGGATTCAGACTAGCTGAAGAATCAGATGGTAACTAACACTGACCCACTAGCTGAGCTCATACTAGATCTTGTTGCTTCTGCACATCAGTTAAGCAGCAATTACACAATTCTTAGAGAAAAATGGTGCTAATCCAGCAGTATTTGCCTGGTAGTCACTAGTCTTACCAGAGAAAACAGATGTGTTTCTATACTTAGCAATCTGCCAGCCCATTCCTTGCATACCTGGAAGCTACACTGAATTCCTCATGTAAACAATATGGGAGAGCTAAGCATGATTTTTATTAGTAGAAGGTGTAAAAAGAAAAAGCATAGCATCCAAGGAATGTTCCGAATGAATCATGTAAATTAAGTGCACAGCCAAAAACTGTTGGGTTTGTTTTGTGTATTTTCAATAGTTATAATTAACTGAGATGTCTGGAAGCAAAATGAGGAGCAAGCTGCTGTGGCAGCTGAGTGAGGAGTTCACGGAGCAGCTGGCTATGTAGA
>NW_010110211.1:0-4368 GCF_000699245.1 Pterocles gutturalis | reverse complement strand
AACCCATTTCTGAACTGATTAAAGCTAGTCAGCGAGCTCCACAAAACAATAAGCTTTATTTCATCTGTAAAAATAAATGCTTAAAGAGTGATGGATACTGCAGATGAGTCAATGCTTTTTACCTTCCTCCATTTTAGCATTGGCAATGAGCATCTGCCTTAAATGTTTCATCAGTCCAGGCCAACTGAATGTGCTATAAGCGAGGGAGTTTTCAGGCATCTGAGGTATGTTACGAAGACCCAACATCTTGAATTCGGGATGTGGAACTAATGTCTCCATTAAGTCTCCTGAAAGAAGAAATTAACAGCTGCTTATGTTTGACAAAAAATATTGCTAGCTAAAATACCAGAGAGTGAGGAATTTTACAAAAATCTAGCCATTTCAGGTTAAGAAATGAAGCAGGGTATATAAGTTTTAATTTGACAAGTATATGGATACACATAATGCAAACTTGCTACGTACTATTGAGTTCTATACAAGCATGTCAGTAGCTCTTATTTTACAATTTAGACTTGTCTCGCTTTATAGTCCGGCTCAAAATCTCAAAGACCGTATACACTGCTAGAGAGATTGACAGATGGGAAAGTTTAATTTTGCATGCTAAACTCTTGGCAATATAGGTAACTTTCTCTAATACCTTAAAGATACAAAAGTCAGCCTGTTGCTACCAGGTTGTATGCTAGTCTGTCTTCTGCCTGAGCAAAACACAAACCTTTCATTTTGTTTCAGTGTATACAAACTTCTAACCTAATCTGAAATGTAAAACTCAGTCCAAAATTACTGTCCTGAACAAATTTCCTCTGCAACGTAAATAGGTACAAGGGTGTCTGTAGGTACTTGGAACAGGAGAAACTGGGTTATTTTGGTAAAGAACGAAACCAGAAGCTGGGGGATCTATTTTTGACTCTGCTACAAAATTGGGATTGAACTTCTAATTTAGTCTTTTGCTGCACTTTTCCTGTCTTAGAGCTTGGCATGTATCTGAATACTTGAGTAAGGAGTCTGGAGAACTTAGATTCACAGCGTGAAATGATTACAGAAAGATGTGTAAGAATGCATTAGGCAGCTGTATTACAGTTAGATACCTAACGGGTTTCTGCTGTAGTGTGAGCCACTTTCTGCTGTGTAAGTGGGCTGGAAAACACTCCCCAGCTGATGTGCGATGACTTGATTTACATCCCTGAAGGAGATCTGTTTAATATTCATCAGCTGGGCACAGATCTTGTGGATGACATCATTTTCATGAACAAGAAGGGCATCTGATGACTTATACAGATGTGACAGAGTCAAAACAGAGTTGTAGTTTTGAACAATGACCTGGAAACAAACAAACAAACAAAAATACACACAAATGAGAATCAAACAACTTAATCTAATTCTAGTTTATAATCCTCTGGCTACTGCCATTTCCTCGGTTATGATTTAGGAAGTGATTCATTTTATTTGACAAAGTGCAGAATGAGGTCAGGAGCTAGCAGAGCTTTTTCTTGGAAAGAGAAGCAAGCAAGCAAGACCTGTGAAAATCATGTGATCCTTCTCAGTTCATAAAAACATGCTAGAATAAAATCTGTCTGGGAACTGAGATACTATCATAACAGGGATTTCTAGTTAGCTAATAAGAGTGTCTCATGAAATTGCATTATACTTTAGCACTTACAGTATCAAGATTTTTTTTTTTTTTTTGTGAAACAACATGTACCAAATATTAGGCAAACCGTTAATTTGCTCTGTTACTTTCTGTCCTGTTGAACTTTTAAAAGGTAAAATGTACCTCTCTTCTAGATTATTTCAGTTGCAGATATTTTATGTTTAAACAGTGATTATAAACTTGTAGAATATCTCTGGGAAATAGGACATTCACCTCACCAGTGCCATAGGGCCAGATAACATGGTTTAGTATAAATGAGGTTGGAAAAGCATCTCTTAAACACTGGGTCACAAATGCTCCCAAGCCAGATCCTGTACCACCAGCCATGCTCATTACTGTGAAAAATCCACCCAGTCGATCACATTTCTCTGCTTCTTTTTGTACCAGATTCATTATGACTTCTTTGTGTCTAGGCCCATGGACAGAATAGCTGTTGAATAAAAGACAAAACAGTGAGACATGGCAGGTTATATCAAAACAAAAGCAGTAAGGTGAAGCTATTCATAAAGGATACTTTTCTGATTATTCTTTATATAACCTGGCATTATGTCACCCATTCTATCTGCAGTAAACAATCCTCAGCTGTGACATTTTGCAAAAGTGTTTTTAAACTGTCCTTATTGTTTCCTATTATTAAATCAAATATATTCACTCAATTCTAAAAATGTTACATTTTCACTGTAAATACCAATTTCACTTTGCAAAAAGCAGTTTAGAAATTTCACTGCTATATACATTGCTATTCTAACTTAAAAATAAATCAAGTGAATGCTACATACTCTGTGCCTTGCACAGCTGCAATAGTACTGCTCCTAGAGAGTCTACACAGCTCATCAGCCTCTACAGCTCCGTTAGTGACGCTTGGAACAATTGTTCATACCCGTTTGCCCAGTTGTTCCCAGACCCTTGTTTCTGACAGAAGTGTGACCGATCATCATATTTCCAGAAGCCAGACCTGGCTGCTATTGATAAGGTCTGGCTGATTACTTTAGGTTCCATGTCAATAAGCACAGCACGGGCAACAGGTACTGGATAGGAAGACAAAACCAGGAATAAAGTGCCAATATTAGAATTTATGAAAGATGGACAGACTTGCACCATGGTCCAAACTGTATTGGTCCCACCCACCTAAGATGAACTATTAACAGGACAGTAAAGGCAGGTACAGAAAGGAGGACTCAGCAATGCTCTGGCTTTCTGGAGAACCATCTATTATTCCCAAGACAAATCTGAACTCTAGAGACCATCGACCTTTCAGGAAAGAAACCACTTAATGTGTTTGATAACAACAAATTCAGATCTGTGGGTCCTACTCCATGGTATGACCTATCTACAGTAGAAAATGCAGATGTTTGGAAGGAAAGATTATGTATGTATGCTCGGTTTCCAGCTGTGTTACTGGCAGACTTGCTCTGCAGCCTCAGATGCTTTACCACGCTGTGATTTTGCTTACATGGTTATTAGCAATGTTGTGAAGGCAGAGGGTTGTGACAATTCTTCAAGACTGAAGGTAAACCTCATTCTTCAACTGAAGGTAAAGGACTTTTATTATTTCTGTACTCTCATCTGTACTAGGCTGGAAAGCAGACCCTCTGTGGGAAATAAACACTTAAATGCTATACCTTCAGATTCCTCCTCACTGAAAAACCGTTCTTTGCAAGCATTGTGGTAGGATTCATTCTCCTTCTTGGAACACAACCCATGAGTGCCATGGACATCACTGCAGATAGCATTAAACACCTCACGACCAATCTGATTGCCACACTGACCGAGCTGAACTGTGATTATTGACATTCTTATCCACTTTGTATTGAAGCCTAAAAAAAAAGAGAAGTATGCCTCTAGTAACCATGGAAAAGAGAGGGGGGAAAAAAGTTCTGACACATAGATTTCTGTTCAGTTTTGCAACTTTTGAGAACCTCTAGTGAGAAGGAAAAGGCTATGCTACAACCACTGGCTACTTCTGGGGAAACACAGACTGTCAGCACTTTCTCCTGAACATCAGAAGAATGCAGATGGCAGTCACCAGGAAATCAGTCTGGTTACTGTTGCTATACATTTGAACAGGGCTGTAACCAACCATACAGCAAGCACACTCTCCATTTTCTTACTCTTGCTTAGTAAGGTAGGATAGAAACAAATAATTATAACTCCATAGGATTAGGCTGCAAAGGCATAATAGGCATAATAAGAAAGTACCATATGCTTGCCAGAAGGGTGAAGTCTGTTCAAAAATCTAGCTGATTTCCAGTCCTGTACTCGATGGGCCTGCTGCCAAAATCTGCTGAGGTGACAAAAAGACTCCCTGGAGTATTCCTCTTGCTTCCACCACAGAGAACAAAGTTTTTGATTCAGTACCGGTATGTTCTGATGTTTTTCCCCACTCAGCATTTTGCAGCAGCTCTGTTTTTTCTATTCTCCTTTCACAGAAACAAGGTCAATTTTTTTAAACTCCCCTCATTATCCTGGGCTGCTATTTTTCACTATTATCCCAGCTGTGCCAGAGCACTTCTGTACCAGCATTCTTCGGATAACTGCCAGCGCTTGTAACTCGATCCTGCTGCATTTAGCAGGCAGGTATGCGCTATTTTTGATTTTTTGTGCTTGATTTCAGCACTTCTGCCAGCCTGCACCTCACAGCCTAAGGCCAGCCTGTGCCTTACAGCAAGGCCGAATTATTCCTCACCGCAGAAAATAAACCTGGCAATGATTTAAAAAAA
>NW_010110210.1:22686-103197 GCF_000699245.1 Pterocles gutturalis | reverse complement strand
GAGGTAGGCAGAACTCACAAGTAAGGAGGAACAGAGTTCCCGTGCCTTGCCGCACAACCTCCCACACCCACCGCTTCAAGTAATGGATCAGATTTCCACCTATTTTAAAGCCTCTAGTGTAGCAAATTTTCTTTATCTGAATCCTTTTTTGTAGGTCAAACCCTGTTTTGCCATGAGCAAAAATTCTCATAATGTTGGTCTTGAAGTTTGGGGGTTTTGTTGTTGTCTTTAAGCCCCGTAAAACAGCAAGTTTACCAACTAATATCAAAAAAAGAGAAACTATATTCTTAAGCATTTAGTAATAAACTTTTAATTTTCTTCTATGAGACTGAGAGGGGCATGTCTGCCTACAGAGTCTACAAGCCTGGGAGCTGAAAAGGTGAAGCCCACTGTCACAAAAATGAGAGAAGATTTGGCTTGCAAAAAAAATTTCATTTAGGATTAGGCTTTCTTAAGGCAAGAGTGAGTCTTCTGTCATCAAACAAAACATATACAGCACCATGTAACTGACCTAAGATCACTAGTTCATTTACAAAACTTAGTGGTGTGTATTTATGATACTCATGGTAAGATGATTATTGCAAGTGTAAGGAATATAACACACTTCTATCAGTAAGCGTTAAGGACTACATCATTTATATAGCAGCTATACTTACAAAAATGCAATCTAAGAGAACACTGCCAGTATTAAACATTCTCTTCCTTTTCCTGATTGTTTACATTGCTTAACAGCTTTGACTTCAGTACAGTGATACCTGACTCATACTATACCAACAACATGGAAACTGGGGCCAGAATTTGATGCAACTGATGAAACAAAGACAAGTGTAAAAAATGAAATGAAAGAAAACATTTCCTTTGATTTGGTAACTGTCATCAGCTTGACATAAAGTTAGTTGTCTAAATTCCTGGCAAACCTGAGGTCGGAAAATGTTCATAAGTCAGGAAGATTTCCAAATTTTTGAAAAAGTAATAGTTCTGTTCCAACATATTTAATTGACAAAATAACCAGTAACAAGACACTGCCTGCAAAACCATTTCCCACTTGTGTGTCACGGCTGATTACTCATCTTATTACATTATCTTATCCAATGAATCTTCCATCAAATAAGACCAAGATGTACATGCATATTTTCTACTATAAAAGCTCAATGAATATGTTTTGTTTTCTTAATGTGTTTTGCCAATATATTTTCTCAACAGATGCAGAGATCCACTTTCAAGCCTGAAGCAAATCACCGTCCCACATCCAGTGAATACTGCAAACCAGACCTTCTAAATACCTCCCTAACCTAAAACCATTCTATTGTTGTCTTTCTCATATTGTGTAACTGTATAAATTATCTAATGTTATGTCAAATTTTATGAATATTAATTTCTTTTAAATTATTACAACAACCTTTCATTCTCTTCTGTGCATTAGTAGATGGGCTACCAGTTCCACCCCAGGTTTCAAATACTTCTATTTGGATGCACTTAAAAGTATATTTTTAAAAGAGATCTTTTTAAAAAGGTGGAATTAAAAGGCCCAGAATAATGCGAGTAGTAACAAAGTTTCAGGGTTTTCTGCTGTGTTAGGCAGATGGAGAACAAAACAGCTAACCTAGATCAAGATAAGAGCTCAACCTTTATGAGAAATATCTATAATAATTGCTTTATGTTTATGGAGACTCCTCTGGAAGGGAAGGGATGAAGACAAAGTCCGAACAGTAAAAATTATGCCTTGATCTAGTATTACTGTGTCTGGAATGATCATATAAATTCATTTTTCTCATTGCACAATATTTCAGAAACAAGAGACTGACCAGCATTTTTTTGATGAGTACTGAACTATTAACATAATTTGTATGATAATTTAAAATAATGACTAACGAATAAACCAATACCATTCAACAGTCAATTCATATAATGTCTGAAACATAATATGCAAATCCATTTAAAAAATAAATCATACATGGTATGGGGAATGTCTTACCAGTTGTAAATGAAAAATGAATTTACCTTAAAAAGGAATTGTATAACGAAGCAAAACAGTATTATAACAGCTATTATACTAACTTCAATGAAAGTTATAAAAGTAATAATCATCCTGATGACTGAAGTTTTCTTTGAAACTTGAGCATGACTGGATTATAATAACTATTTAATAATATATAAAATTATTAGCAGGAGGTAGTAGTGTCCTCACATCCAACTTAAATTCTCACCTCTTTACAAAAACATACATGGTTCTAGTCCTGCAGGATGATATTCTAAGCCAAAAGCTTGGGAGTGGGTCAAATACACACTGCTAACTTGGAAAAGGTATGCTTTTGTTCTGGGCACACTAAACTGTAGGTATAGTGCAAGGAAGCATGGCAACAGGAATCAGCTTTAATATAAAGTCATGTAACCAAGGAAACAATGAAATAAAATATTATAACACTGACAATATGCTGACAGCCTCTCTTTTGTGAATATTTTACTTACTACACTAGCTTCAAGTATAAAAGTTTACAACGATAACAAAATCAATAAGGATAATGAAAGTTTGGTCCCTGTTCTGCTATTAATCAGATACATTTAAGAGATTTTTATTAATAGTTCAGATATTTAACACTTCAGATCTTCTATTTAGACATTCTTCTAAATGTAATACAAATATGGCAAATAATACAGCATCTTCTGCAATTACAATTTTATTAAGCTAAATATTCCAAAAAGCAAGCCACCTTTTATATTATTATTGAGGTAAGTATTGGAAGCTTAAGACAGAGAAAACTGTAAGGCAGAATTACCAGCTCCTTGGCTCACTTGATCATATATCTTTTATTTAAAAGTGCAATTAAATAAAGTCAGTAATCAAACACTTTATATAGGTTTATAACAGAGGGTTTGCTAAAATCTCTCCCTCTCCATTTATTGAGGATAGTCTGTTTTAAAAAGCCTTGTTGAGTAAAGGTTATGACAAGAACTAGGAGCAAGAAACTATAAAAAAACAGAGCTGGGCTTTTACTAAATGTATTACTTTGAACTAAATGTTACAACCCAGATCTCCCACTGGTTTCAGCTGATGCTACCTTTGACCAGCAAAGGTCGATAAACACAGCCAACTTGTGATCAATCTCAAAAATATAAGGTTTCTCCTGCAAAATGCCAAAGATGACACCATTCACATTCCACCAACTTCTGCTGCTGCTGTAAACGTTTAACAACTTTCAGTGATATTCTTATTTTCTTGCTTTCGTGAAAAGTTTTTATTCTGCAGAGCCCTGGTTTCATGAAGGTCAATAATCAAAGCATTCAATTCATACATTATATACTTCAGTTCCAATGATCCGAGAAATTTCTTAAGAGTTATTTTTCTTTTTCTGTGGGAACACCGTCTATTTCCCCTGTATGCAGGTAAAGAGTCATAGATCTAAGCAAGGCAATTGAATTTTTATGTCTTGAAAGACTCATCTGAAGGAGAAATACTGTTATTAATCTTCAGAACCAGGCATAAACCTGTTTTCAAATGCTAAATTTTTATATCGTTCACAATTTATGCTTATAAATGATGTATCTCTTTTCAAAAAGTGACAGAACTCTATAATGTAAAAGATGAGTTTCAGTTTAAGGAACTATACTCTCTGTCTACTATTTATATAACATACAGATGAAAAATCTTCATTGGAAATTATCATGTTAAAGCATGGAAATACTACCTTAGAAATGAAGTCACAAGGTTAACTTAAACTACCTTTGGACTACCTGAAAAAAAGCAGTTTATTAAGAAAAAGAAAACTAGAAATAGTAAGTACAAATAGTAGAGTGACATACAATACATAATTAAATCTTTCATCCGTGAGTTAGAGATGTTTATAGTTTCAGCATCTAATAAAGTTTATTTGGTACCTATTTGATATTGACTTTTTCAATAACAATCTTATTTCTATCCATCAAATTATGGATATTGATTACACACACACACACAAAATATATATATATATAAATACAGAACTTCTGTACAACTGAAAACTTGTTTAAATAAAAAGCAGCCAAACTGTTGCTAAGATACAGCAGGATATGTGACTACACAGAAATAGGCAAATACAGCAGAAAGTTGCACTGTTACTGACTTACGGAGATAATATACACGGGTAGCACAACTCACATAATTTTACAAAAATATCTGGGGGTAATATTAAAACGCAGTATCACAGCAGTAAGCATAAGACTTGTACATTCAAAAGGGAAGCAAGATTTAGACTGACACTTCTTGCAACCCACAATATTAGTCTGAAGGCAAGATCCCTATTCCTTTCCCTTCAAGATGAGTAAAATATGTTTGTTTCTATGATTATAAAATGATGCAGCTCCAGCATTATCCTCTGATAATTTATATTTTCTTCTGAAAGCTGCCTTCTGCTGTATGTCATTCTCACTTTCGCTGTATGCCATTCCCTTCTTTGCAAAATAAGTAGCATAACACACAGTTTGTAAATGCAATTTCTCAGAGCTCTCATAGAGAAGCTTACTTATTATTGCTATTGCTAGCTGACTAGGGATTGAAAAAAATATTTAGTCCTTTATTCGCCCTGTGATTTCTTTTGTCTTTTTCTTTTTTGATTTTTTGTTCTTCTGAAAAAGTATCTTGACAATATGCTGGAGACTTTGAATACTTTTTTCTCCTGTTATATTGACTATCAAGATGATATTATTCATAATAGGGAATCTATATAGGAGAAATTAACACTAGAAACTAAAAAAGTAAAAATAGCCCCCCCAACACTGTAAATCTCTTTTTTGACATCTAGGATAGTAGAAATACATAAAAAAATTGACATGATCCAGTACAATCAGATAACAAACTGAATCAAATATATTTATTAACTTGTAATGAAGGTAAATTGTTTAAATCATTGCCAGTTCTTACCACATTTTAAAAAAAGCCAAAATCTTTCATAGAGAATTCAACGACATGAGCAACGTGTATTGTACATGCAAAATACCTGTTAATCTGAAATCACAGAGGAAGAAAGTGGCACAACTGAGAAAACACTCCAATTTACTCTATAGGTTATGTAAACTTTTGGAAGTTTTATGGAACAATAGGAGTGGATAAGGACAATAAAACAAGTAGGGATCCAGCGCCAATGCTACCCGCATCTTGTGGTCTAGGTTTTAGACTGAATGGTCATTCCTGGAGTGCATTAGGCATGCTCCTGGAGTATATCTTCCCTTAATCTGACAGAAAGCAGTTCACGACACTGTCAAAGTGCTGTAAATGGAGATGACCAGATTCACTTCAAAAAGGCAGATTCCCAGTCTGAGCTAAAAACCAGCACAGATGCCCCATTCATCTATCCCTCTTCTGCTTTTTGTACACTCAGTGAGCACATCACAGACACTTCAGTTCAGGAAAACAACCTTACACGCAAGCACAGCTGCATCTGTCCTCAATAAAATGACAGCAGTAGTCTCCAAAGCTTGCTTCAAATTAAATGCCAATGATTTTTTATTTATCAAATAAATCTAGTGGGTTCTATTTCCAGTTTTACTCTTGATGCAATGTTGTATAATTCTCACATAGATTCCTTTTCAAGGTGTCTATTTATATTTGCCTATCTCAAGAGACTAAATACATAAGCCACTATGCGTTTCAAAGGACACCAACACTATAGGAGAGCCAAGTACTACCAGTAGAAAGAGAGACACCTCGAATCAGATGTTTTCCATTCCCAAGTTTGCAACAGATTTACTGTGTAATAAAATAGCTCCATGCTTTGAAGGAAAGGTATATAATGCATGTTGAGCTGTTCCAAGGAAAGAATAATTACAGTGTAAAGTATCCTAATCAGTGTAACATTACATTAATTTTTATTAGCCAAAAACTAGATCATATGTATGCAGATGGGACTGATGAGGATACTAAAAGATTTGTTGAAAGCTCCTGCAACAGCAGCTCACATTTTAATACTTTAATGGGCAACTACTGCATAACATTTCCTAACCTCATATACTTCTCTTTGTAAACTATATGCTGACCTTCAAAAAAAAAAGATGGATCAATACCATTTTATAAGACTATAAGACTGTATGAAACACTATGTCAATATTGTATTTTTATCACACTTGTAATGTAATGCAATTCTGTACACCAAATAACCCTGAAAGTACCAGTGAAGGCTAGAAATTTTGTTTAAAGACATGAATTCAACCAAGCACTGCCCAACAACAAAGTCACTGAATGCCAAAAATTTTCATCAGCCCAAAGATACCCTAGTGGTCGTATAATAGATAGACTTGCAAAGCCTCCCCAAAAAACAAAGGATCAAGCTAATGCAAACTTAAATTGTTAAAATGAGAAAATTCAAATTCAGGAGCCACAGATCTTCATATCTCACAATTATCAAGAGAAGAAGAGATGAAACACAAATCCCCACAGGGAAGTTTCTCACAAAATGTCATTATTATTGGTAAGTTTGAGCATCGTGAGACAATATGAGACACTGACATCTTTACTTTTCTAAAGGAAAAGAGCCCACCCATTTCCTACCCTACCTGTCAGAAAAAACATTTACAGAGGTACAGTTACTGGGGATCTGAACAGGTTACCTTTCCAACGCCGTCGCGCTCATGCACAGGTCAAGTACCATGGAAGACGTTACAAACACAAGGAACAGAAGTCACTCTTCTGGGGACCTTTCATACAGATTAAGTATAATGATTACTTATTTACTCTTCCTGACACCCAAACATCTAAAATCTTACACCAGGCAACAATGAGCAACTGTAGTCAACTAAGCAAGTAGCATTTTGGGTGTAGGCTTTACTACTTGTCTCTAGTCTAACTCTGAATTTTCACATGAACAGCAAGTACCTTAATTCCTGAGTATGTTTTACAGAACAGATTGACTATAATGTTTTCTCTGCTCCTGCATCACAGTTTTTAGTTCGCAGAAGCTCATTGTATATATTTATAAAACACATACACATATAAACATAAATGAACCTTAAAAAATGTACATAACTTGAAAAATATAGTAGCGAAGCAGAGGAAAAGAGAAACAGGAACATTAGATTGTTTGCCTTAGTTTGAGAGGAAAAATAAAGAGAAACATTGTGTAAGTAGGTATAATTAGCATTCATAATTATTTCTGAAAAACCTCTTGCATTTCAGATGCAAGCACAAATAAAGCCCTTTGGGTAAGAACATCTATGTGACCTTTATGTCAGCAGGATACCTACTGTGCAATTAGGCCAACTCATATCACCTCCCACAATGAAAGGTGTCTCCATCTTTATGGCAGACTAGGGTTTCATTGGGCCCAGAATCCAAACCTTTCTGTTCTGAATTCTTTCCAACATTGCCTTTATTAGCACAGGGAACCTGATACAGAAACAGGGTAACCTGGCTGACATATCTTTAATTAGAACTATTTGCCTCTGATGGTCAAGGCATTCATCTTCCCGGTTGTGAGCTGCTCACTGTCCTTTTTGTAATTAAAACACACATAAGCTGTGCAAGTTGGAGGTATAACGCTCAGCTTCAAGGGCAAAACTATTTTATTGCCCTCAGTGTGAGAAATCTGTATACATGAAATGTGTCCCTTGTAAGTGAAATCCCCACACGCCCTATCTCTAAAGAGAAAAGTATTTCTTCTGTTCAAATAAAGCTGCAGAGGCAATCTCCAAACAAGCATTCAGTTGGATCAATAGCTAGAAATTGAATAGAACAATGTCTCACGCTGCTTTATAGAATTTTCAAGATTTGAAACACACAAACACCATTTTTCAAGTTCCACCACTGGGATTTATAGTCTTGTTTTCTGACTCTAGGAGAAAATCAACAAAGAACATATTCACATATTAAAACTAAAAAAGTACTGTACAGTCAAATAATATCAGGGGTATAACTTAAACCCAGAAAAGCAAAAGTGTTCGAAGTTAGGCTCAGGTGTATAAGTATTCTGTAGAGATCTTCAGAGATGAAAAGGGATTTCTTATGCTTATCTTTTTAATGCCCAAGTGCAACAGATACAGTTCACACTTGCTAAGACCTGATACCTTTCAAAATTAAAATTATTAGGCACATATACATGAAAATGGTCTTCCCACGAATTTTTAGGGAAATATTGTTAATTTCTTTATTTATTTTTAATTGAATATCAAGATATTATAATCTTTCTTGGTAGACATGGTATCAATTACTTAATTTTCTATAGAAAAAAAAACCCGGGAGACATATTTTGAATATTACCTCCTGGCCTACATGACATATCTGACTTCTGACTTTACAATATATGGAGAAAAGTAAATTTACTCCATTACACAGAAAGAAATATCACAAAAAAGAGACACTCAAATGGTAATTCACAAAAAAAAAATCTCTTTTGAGTGTTTTATTTTTCTTTGTGGAAAATAACTTCAGGCCTGAAATGTATTTTTTTATTTTATTTCCTTTGGTTAGGTATACTAGAGCCATGTGAGAGTTATTTAATTCCTAAGACAAGATGACAACAGAAGTTGAAAGACCAATTTCACACATACCCAGGAGTCCACAGTTCCTCCCAAGTCTGATTTGGTTTTGGTGTAATCTGTCTGGTTATGCAAAGCATCATGCTGTTTTCCATAGCAAACCCAGATGTTCCAGAGAGTACATAATTCCCACAACACATCATTTGTGCTGAAAACAGATTTCAGAAGAGGTAGGAATATGTGGCTAGAAAACTTGGATCCAACCACATGTAGGACTGCATACCTCTCTAGCATTCTGCTGTGCATTTCTCTTTCATCTTCCTAAGTACTTTAAAGTCAACCAATTTTGCCTCCAAATCCTGTATGTTACTGGATCCAAAAAGAGTATAAGTGTAGTATTCTTCTTAAAGAAAGGGATATCAAGTATTTCTTTATCAAGCACATGACAGCATCATAGACAATCTCAGGGAAGATTAGTGAGAATTTTTACCTCCTTTGAAGAAACAAGCAAAATATTTATTTATAAGAGATTATAAGGAAAAAATAATGAAAGATTTAACATTTTAAATAATCAAAGACAATGTCATTCAAAGAACAGAAGTATCCACTGAATTACCCATCATCTAGATCTGATACAAGATCTCAATCTCTGATACAAGAAGTACACATACCAACCATGGCCTGAAAGATGTTTCTTCTCACCAGGAAAGATGCAGTTCAAACATTCAGTAATAAATACTGACATGGTTGAAGAAATAAGTAGGACAGGTCATACTATTATGAAGAATAAAGAGAATAATTTGGAAAGAGACAGGTTGGGATTATTACAGTTAATTACTTTAAATGTCCATTTTTTCCTGTCTTTCATACATACATTTTTCAGGCTTTTCTGGTACTTAAGCCTAAATGCAAAAAAAAAAAAAAAGCAAATTATTTTGTAGCCAGTAACAGGTTTAGGTTTTGTTTGGTTTTTTTCCCCCACTTAGTTTAACTTATACTTTTTTTGTATTCATTGCAAAGAAGCTCAGAAAGACAATAATTTCTTGGCATCTTTTTTGCCTTGAATGTTTCAGGGGATATTCTGCATTTTATAGAATATGTGAACAAATAAGTTGTCAGAAAACATGTCAAACTTGAAAGTCGCAGGCGCCAGCAGTGGAAATAAGTACAACCTACTTGTCTCTCATAATTACGTCTATTGATTTATGTATTTTGTTTTACTTGCATTTCATACAAATATAAACAGATGAGAAAGTAGTAAAGGAAAATAAAAAGAAAGCAAATAAAATGGTTTAGCACAAATAAAATAGCTAGGAGAAATTAAATCCATTATTATGATGTAATGTAGTCTAATATATTTATTTCTAGCTTAATTTACCTGAAATTAATCTTAAAATATTTCCAATGCAGCACACTTGTCTGTCGATTTGTCAAACAAATCTACATATATGTAAAAGTCCCTTCCTTCCCTCTTGTCTTCACCCCTCCATGACACTGCAGAAGACCCTGGAGCTCATCTCTCCTACAGCTGCAATAGCTGTGGACTCTGGATAGATCCTGTCCGAAAAGGGCTTGTGACTGCCTGAGCTCCAGGAGAGTCACTGGAAGACTGGGCCTATCCAGGGGTTCAGGCAGGAATCATGTTCTGTGAGCAGCCAGCAAACGTGTT
Organism: Pterocles gutturalis; assembly: GCF_000699245.1. Taxonomy (NCBI): domain Eukaryota; kingdom Metazoa; phylum Chordata; class Aves; order Pterocliformes; family Pteroclidae; genus Pterocles; species Pterocles gutturalis. The sequence continues at coordinate 93,086 of NW_010110210.1, read as the reverse complement.
CAAGGGGAAGAGGAGATGGGAGGGAAGATGCACTATGTCCAAGCGTTAAAAAGGGCTTGTTATTGTCCTACCATCTGTCTTCTTTTTCTGTTTCTCCTTCTCTTAGTGCCTTCAAAAACCAGAATACCAGGAAGCATCATTCCTCGTGCCTCAGCTCTCATTCCTTTATCTTTATCCTACCCGCCTTTTGTCAAGGAAGTATTATAGGCTTCAAGATCTGCAAGGTGATCCATTGAACAGAACTGTTTCTTGATCAATGGACTACCTATTACATTCATAAGAGATGTTGTACTTCTGCTTACCTGAAGCTAACTAGGAACAATCTTCTGTAATGAAAGACTTCAATGTCTTGAAGTCAGCGCCACCTGAAAGTGATAAGCCAATGTTCTTGCAAACTTTCAGACTTCAGTGAGTGAACTCAACTGACATTGAGGAATTTTATACTTGCTTACTGAAGAGGTAAACACCAATCTGTAAGACAGAATTTTTATCAGTACTGATTATTATTAGATAATGCAACTTAAATAAACAGTCAAGAAAAAAGTTTCAGCGTTTCTGCTGTAGAAAAATCTTACTCCACAGTCTGACAAGTAATTATAGCTGGAGTTAATCCAAGGATAAATATCAGTCATTCTGAGACTTACACCAACTTTAGTAAATATTTGTCAAAGTAATAAATTTTTGCAATGTATGCACGAAAAAACTATGAAGTTATTCAGATGGCCATCAATATTTTGTTCTTAATACCTTTTTAAAATTAAATGCAACATACTACCTAACTTCTGACTTTTCAAAATATAACAGATTTGTAAGTTGAATGACAGACAGCCAGAACTGAATTGACTTCTATAATCAGAGCTCTCCTCCCTTGGTACATATGTATGAAAATGGAGTGCACTTCTGAATGTCAAACCCTGCTTTCTTCCAGACATACAATGTTTTTTTTCTGGAAGTAAAATCAATACTATAAATCAATACCTTTGCAAAGTACACAGCTGCAACAGTAAGGCTTTACTGTCTTCAAGTTGTAATGCAATGATTTGAAAATATTTCTAAACTTTCATTTCTAAACTAAAATACTATTTTTTTGGTGTTATATTTTTTTTGAGCTCTAAGGGTCTATGTATGTAAGCCCTGCTCCAGCATATCAAACCTTAGAGATCTGGTAAAGCTGGAGTACAATCATCAAAATAATAATGACAACAAATCTCCATTTCCACTTTCCTCCAAAGTTTCTTACCTTTTAGTCTGAAAATGAAGTACAGTATTTAATTCTTCAGTTATTAATTTAGGACTGAAAATTTTACTTTTTCCTCTCCTTAATAGATAAGATTATTTGAACACAACCCCTAAGTAACACACTTGTTTCATCATGACAGACTTTGAGTATTTTTAATTGTTCCTGCTACAAGCTTCTAGACACTACATCTGTGTAGAGCATTTATTTCCTCACTAAGACAGTGGTGATACAACTAATATCTAAACGTGTGAATATGCAATTCCTCATGAGTACAGGGATTAGTTATCTGGCTAAAAACTCATGAATACATATGAAAACAGTGATTACCTAAAGTGATACCTTGCAGATTTCTAATGTAAATGTGTATGTTCACAAATTACTTAGAATAATATGAAACAGAGCTTGTTCCCTTGAGATGCAAAGCTGCAGTTCCGTAAATTGTTTCAGTACTGTGATTATTATCACTGTTTTTGAGGAGGTTGGATGATTCTCTATCAGAACTTGTCAAACATCCATTATAGTTGCATCTATTACCACTGGCAAAAATATCTCTAATATTTCTAAACAACATTTACATTGCAGGAGTTTATTATGTCAAACTAAAACTTGTTTTAGCAAAGCAAACAAACTTTCCAGAGTCTAAATCCTTTACCTTATAACATCTATAAAGCAGCTTCCATAGAAAACTACCACTTACTGCAATTAAAATTTAACTCAAACTTGAAAAATAATATCTTTGTAACATCTGCAACCATATGCATAAATGATGATTTAGATTATATATTATGAGCAGCTTTTGACTGGGAAATATGAGATCCAACCGAAAACTGAGCCCAACCTACAAGGAAGTTTCAAGAAATAGGACTGGAACCAAACTCCAGGTGAACCAAACACGAGAACCAGAATTATCAAGAATTGCCAATTGTCATTTTGACAGTTAAATAAGGAGAAAAAGTGGTGTATCAATCTCAAATTAAAAGAAGTGAGCAGTCGGAAGCTGAGATCAGAAGCCCATACATTTTCATGGTGTGTACTGTGAGCAGGCAGTAAGCTCCTATCTGTAAAAAAACTCCCTTGGGTTGTTGTGTAGGAGCTACGGATCAGTTCTGAGAACCAGAGACAAGATACTATGTGCTATGGCAAAATGGAAGATTAGGAACCTGATAATTTGGGGGAACTTGCTTTCTGTTCAGGGTGTTTTTGTATTTTGGAGTTGGGGTGGGGTTTTTTTGTCTTTTTTTTTAGGAACCTGGTACTTTTGTGAATTTCAGTCATAACCTTGGAATGGGTCCATTAGAAAGAGCAGAAATATTTTCCTTGTTTTCTGGTTTTTGGATTTTTTTTTAAGGAGTTGAATCTTTCTTCTCCCTTTGGTTTCTGCACCTTGCTCCGAACCTGCTCCATCCCAGGAGCACAGACTAAGCTCTCTGTTAGATATTTCAATGAAGCTCAACCCTTGGATGGAAACAGCAGTGGCATAAGCGATCTCACTACCCACACAAATCAGAACAGTATCCCTAACGCTCCACGTCCTAATGCCTGACTGTGTTGTGTAGTGAAGAATATCTGTGAAATACCAAACCTGAGATCAGCATTCCATGGCATAACTACTGTGGATAAGCAGATCCATACTGCAGTCCATCTATGCTCTCTTATCTCACGGCAAGTGCAAGGGAGTTTTTAGAAACCTGTTTCTTGTGGGGTAAGCTAAGCCACTGTGGTTTTTTGATGGCTGGGAACCATGCAGTCACCTCAGTACTGCTTCTGTGTGGTCACCTGTGATTTCAGGGGAAGTGATCAAGTGTATGAGCTCATGAGCTTATAGATAACATAAGGCAAAAATGAGTAAAAGCACTAATGGCAAAATACAACCACCTAACACCGCCGTTGCCCTAATGGGATCACAAATGTATTAAAATGATCAACATTCATTTATTTTGTGCACTTCACTACCCAACTGACAGCAATTTTGGTTGTACAAATACAGAAACCCTGGGTAAGAAAATAGGACACATAATCTTTCTACTCTCACAGTAATGTTATAAGACATCTGAAGTTGGTAGAAATGTCTACTGTTCAAATTACATATAAATTACCTCTTTTGAAATATTTGACAGGAATATATCTTTGAAATGTTTTTGCAGCAAACCTTTCAACAACAATTTGAGGCACAATTACAGTCAAACGAAATTCTCTCACTGTTTTAAGTGAAAAGAATAAATTGGACAGTAACTGGCTGCTCAGGACTCTCAACCAATGTTTTCTGTTAGGATACATGGGATTACACTTACATTTATTTCCCCTAGAGTCTCTATTTTATTTGTGACAGCAACCAAAATATATACTCAAAGGATTAAAAGTGCTTTTCAAGGTTACTGCAGAAATTATAGCTTGTCAGAAGATGGTGCTGTTAGGCCAGTTTTATCTAAGAAAGTTACTTTTAATTACAAAAAGAAGTTAAATCTGTGCAGAAACCCCAAATAGTTTATCAGTTTAAAATATGATACTATCTAATAAATAAATTATTTTGCATTCTGTTAAGGTCTTTTACCTTGAACTACTTAGCCAACTGTGTACCAAAGCACATTCTGAAATCTAGTCTCAATAACACAGAACTGAGTTTTGTTTCTGATAAATTAAACAAAACTGTCACGTGTAGTAGTATTCTGCCTAAACCTGGGATAACTTCATACATTACAATTTATGCATAACTTCTAAATATAACTTTCTTCCCCCAATTATTTGCTATACTATCAGTATACCTATTAATAATTGCGTATTAGTAGCGAACCGAACGCATGGACCACAAGCCAAGGTCACACAGCTACAATAAACGTGCAAAAAGCTAAGCATTGTAGAGGGCATATTGGGGGAAAACAATTAGGGAAAACTTCCATTACCACCTAAATCTGAACATTAAATATTGTTCTTATGCGAGAAATTTACATTTGGCTCTCTAACACTGAAAATATACTCTTACTCTATCTCCAGCTATTCTCAACCGATATCTTATTCTATATGAATACTTACAAAGAATGTATAATTAGACCTCCAGTTTTCCTTTTCTATTTGACTGATGTCTAAGGATCACTATTTTTCATAGCAGATTTTAATAAGGAAAGGGGAAACTTGATCAAATACTGTGCGATAGATATTCATAGGTTTTTTCTTTTAACCACTTGAAACATATTTTCAATTTCCTTGCTGAACTAAAGCGCTGTCTTTAAGTTCAGCCTCAGCCACCTACAGTCCAAATAAACCAAGTATTCACATTCACTGTCTGATATTGTCGATGGCAAGTGAACATCAGTAAAGCCGAATGTAAGACCAGATCAGAGGGAAGATCTGTTTAAGAGACTCTTGCCTCAGAGTGAGGAAGTGGGCACTCAGGGAAGGAAGCATAAAAACAAAGCAAATATCGTCTGCTCTTTCCATTGCTCCCTGCAGCCTGCAGTTTACAGGCTAATCTGAACACTTGACTCACTTGTTCTCTTGGCTCAGCTGCTTGGAAAATTGTTCAGTATTGGAAAAGAAATAAAATGACAATGAAGATGACTTACAGAACAAAGCAGTGTCTTCTTTCCTTCCTGTTAGAATAAGAGGCTTTGAAAATGAGATTTAAGATGCTACAGAATACTGGCAAGCAACAAGGAAGAGGTACAGTATCTTAAGATGTCTCTCTCAAAACTGTATTTTGTTTTCTAGCATTCTCATTTGAGCTTACGTCTCTGAAATCTGATATTAAAAAAAAAAAAAAAAAGGCTAAGCAACATGGACCCATGCCAGGACTTGCCAGGTAACTCTTTATGTGAACATCTGGTGCCTTGAAACACTTTCCATCACATTACCAGCAAGGCCTTTAGTTTTGAAAAAATAAGGACAAGAGGCTAGAGAGTCAATACAAAGGAAAAACAGTCAGAGCTTTGCCCAGGTGCTTTGCCCAAAAACTTTGTTCTTGGCATCACCCTCTGTTTCTCTTCAGAGAGCCTCCCCTCTCATTCTGTCCTTCCCTCAATAAAATGACATTTGCCACAGTGATTTGTTTCACTTGTCCATTTAGATCCTAAACCATTTAAACTGAAGAAGTTCCTGGCTGCTCTTCTGCAGAGTGCCTGGGAAGATGGCACTGACCTTGGCTGCTCCTTAAGAAATGCTGTGAAGAGTACAATTAATAATATCTCCTCCAGCAGTTTGCTTCACTTGGAAATCACACCAAGATAAACCACAACCTTGAGAAGTCACTTAGGAGTGTTTTCTAATTGAATGTAATTGTCAAGTGAAACCAAATCCTACGAGAGATTTCTACATTAACACAGCAACTCCAACTGCTTAGTCACTCTGACAAAGTGTTGATCTCCCTTCCCACGGTATTGCAAGCCATGAAATATAACAGTATAACAGCCAGAACAGCAGGATGCTATTTCTGCTTCTGTCATTTGTTCATCACATATTACTGAAGAAAATAATGTGTGTTTTCCTAAGCTGCTTCACTTGTTTTAGAAGAAATAATAACTGTGACCTACCATGCAGGGGAACTGAAGGACACAATTCAAACTTCAAAAAAATGCCAAGATGAGAGATGCTAAAGAAGTTCAAGTATTATGAGAATTTGCAGCAAATACCATTTTTCAGAATCACAGAGGCTTTTTTACTTGGCTTATGGTTGGCAGAAAGCTAGAAATCACGTTTTCTATAAATTTAGTTAATATACACACAGCACTTTATCCATATTCTTTTGTTGATATGCATTTCTTATCAAGTTACGAACCTAATATTTAGAGCTTAGAGATTTTTAATGGTGTCAGCTGTATTCTGAAGAGTAACGTCAGAGCCTTGTCCTTTTTGTACTAATAGATATAAATGGCAATATCAAAATGAACGTCAAAAAAAATCACATTCTGCAGCCTTTGCACTCTGCCTGCCGTGCAACCCACATTCTTGACCTACTGAAAGTTAATGACAGAGTCAGGACTTAATACTCCAGCAATCATGCAGGTGATCTGTCAGACTGAAAGGATGAGCTCTCATATTAAAAAAGAAAGGGGGGAGGGAAATGAAAAAGCTGATAAAACATACAGCTTGTTACATTATCTTTGGACAAACCCAAAAATGAAAGCGAGCTAAGACTGAAACCAGTGGCCCAGAGCATAGGGAATTTAAGTAACTCACAAGAAGCTAAGGCGCTCTGCACTTAATGAAAAAGCCACTGACCTTGAAGAGTGATCCAAGGGACCTAATTTAGAACTACTGGAAAAATAGAAGGGTTGTGAGGCAAATAACCTATTTCTTCCATAACAGGACTTCTGAATGGTGCCCTGGCTGAATGTAGCAATTCATAACATGGAATGGAACACACACACACAAAAGTGCAAAAGAAGAGGCAAAAAAAAAAAAAAAAAAAAGTGAAATAATCCCATATTCTATGACTTTAAGTCAAGTTGCCTTTGTGTATTGAGTATGTTGACATTAGCAGAGCACAGACTGAAAACACTTTAAACATCTCAAATTTACACCTAGGGTAAAAAGAAAAAAGTCTTTCTCCAATCCCACAGACTGGATGAGATCTGTTATGTAAGTACATCATGTATGTACCTATATCAGTAGAAAGATCAACAGAGATTAACAGAAATACATTTAATGAACAAGTGAAAAGCATACATATCCCTTGTAGGGTTTATTATGTTATTTTACTATTTTTTAAAATATCAAAAGTTGGTATAATAATGTAATTAGTGAGACAGAACAATCTGCTTCCACTTGTTGCAGAAAAAGAATCCATTCCTTTAGCTTAAAGCTCCCTGTGTTTGAGCCCACACATGATTTAACCCAGGTTGGCCTTGTGTCATGACAGTCCAGTGTAGCCTCTGAACTCTATTAGTTCATCACATTATTAAGATATTCCATCTGTCATTAGCAAATAAAAATCATGTTTATATGTAAATAAGCTTTCTCTTACTCTTGATTATTTCTAAGTGCTTAGAAATATTGGGACAATAGAGAATAAACTGAAGAGACATAAACCAAGAATTACACTTTTCTTTGTGGGAGGACCCTCTAATGACTACTGACAGCAAGGCTGGAGGCAGAATGGGTCCCTTTCTCCTTGCCTTGCTGATTATTTTTCATCATTATTTCTGATAATTATTGAGACTAATGAAGCACACCTCCCTGGCTGATAGCTCGGAAATGGAAAGACCATTGCATGTAAGCTATAACCTCCTTTGAAGCACAGCAAACTTGACTAACTCTTCTGGCAGAAGAAGAAAAGTTTCCTGTCTGTATGACAGTAGAGAGCTGTGCTCTTGGGATGCCCCACTGTGGAGTGAACAGTGTTCACCACGCTCCCCAGTCCTCCCAGCCAAGCCTGAATTGGAGCAATGGTGACCAGTTCAGGGCTGGGAAGCAGAAGGCAACTTAGACAAGTGCCGCAACACAGAACACCACCTTTTATACTGAAGTCTGCATCCCTGACGTGCATCAGCTGCAAGAAGAAAAGAGACTTAAATGTTACCTATTATTTATTATTCTCCATAAGTCGTTCAGCAGCTGCATATACACAGGGTAAGTATTAGTGAACGTGTGTCAGCCTTTCACATAAATACCTCATCTTTGCCCTTGTGCATCATCTTAGCTGCAGCTTAATGGTTTTTTTTGAGAGGCATTTCTTTTGTGCCAAAAGCATGTTCTAGATTTGATGATTTACTACAGAAGCCTGGATACTGCAGAGTAGCTGTATGTTAGACTCAATCATAAGAATATGGATTCTATTCAGAATAATGAAAAATTTATTTCTAATTTAGACCTGTCCCTTAAAAATTTTTCTTTTTTTAATCTTTTCTCCTTCCATCAAACCCCTTCCATTCAAAGAGCTCTTGGGGAAGCTCACACTCAAGCCTTTGTGTTGGAAGTGTAAAAAAAAAAGTACCTTAATATGGTAGACCTAACATTTCCATGTTTAAATATATATGTATATTTTAAGAGTGAATATAATATTGGTACACTGCAATTAGGTCTTTTTTCAGTTAAGTTCTTTCAACAAGTTTCTCAACACTGGTGCTGTCTTTGAACTTCATGATTCTGAATCTTCATTGTTATGAGTCAAAATAATGTGCAGTAAACCAAAGCACCCGGGAGATCTGCTTCAGAATGCACTGCTGTGTGAACCACGATGCCTGTGCAGCTGCAGCCAAATTTTTGAAGACATTCCAATCCATCAGACAACTTTTATGGTTAAAATGGCACAAAATCAATAAACATACTTCACTCAATAGGATTGTCCTTTTATGAAGTCATATAACAATATACTTACTGGATCCCAAATTTTGTCTGGAATCAGTGATGTTTAGTATGAATAAAAATAATGAGCACAAAGCAAGACCACATATGCCATGGTGTTGACGGTAGATGTCAGAATATTTCCCTTGTCAATATTTTGTTTTCAATTTTGATTAGACTGTCATGAAATCCTCGTACCAAAACTAAGTTATTCTTTTTTGAGTTGTACCGGCTACAATAGGTATAGTTTTACATACTCATGTCTCAGACTGCTCTCTGAAGTCAGAGAGGCACAGCAGGGGGATGGCAAGGTATCTCACATGCCTCCCAGCTGGTAAGCATACAAATTAAGGAGAGAGACACTCAGAGAATGGGGAAGATCAGGTTCAAACATATGGCTAATTACTGCCAGGAAAGAGAAGTCAGTAAACATCATACATTTAGTTTTATATTTGCTAAGTAGGAGTCCCCATACTATGCAGAATTAGTTGCACTTCAGCTGTGAAGAAGTCCAAAGACCATGATGAACCTGAACAGATAAAGACAGAAAACTCTTCTCCAAAAAAAAAAGCATCTGCCTTTCCGAGGGAGTTAAGTAGAAAGCAACGCAAAACGTGACTTTGGTTGTCCTGTAATATTTCTTTCCATTATAAGTAAGTCACTTGTTGTATGTCAAGTGCCAACAGTCTACACTTTCTGAGCAAAAGTACCCAACAAATCTGATACACTGCTTGCTAACAGATTGCCAGGAAAATAATTTGCCAAAAAAAAAAAAAAAAAAGAAAAAAAAAAAAGAAAAAAAATCTATAGTACAAACAAAACTTAATGTTATCACCTTCATACTGTTCTGTCCTCATTTTGAGCAGTGGCTGACATTTGTACTAAGTACAAAATGACCAGATATAGCATAGACAAACCAGTCTGATTATATTTTTATAGAAAGTGTGTTACTCTTCCCATTTATTTCTCAATCTGGTCAATTCATTAAAAAAACACACAGACTCCATCCTCCAGTAGTATTTAGGCCACTGAGGGGTATGTGACAGTTCTGATGAAAATTAATTGAAGCTGAAGCTATTAACACATGTTTGGATTGACTTTTCTTATCTTAGACCACAGCTACTTAAGCACATTAATTACATAGTTGATCTTTCTGAATACAGGAGGGGAAACAGAGTTGTTCATTCAACACTACATACCTTGTACACTGTCCATTCAGGAATGTATCCGTGAATGTTAATTATCGTGAAAGGGCAAGACAACTCTGCTCAAGAGAGGTCATATTTTCAAATACAGTACATGTTCTGCTTTAGTCAAGCAAAAGAAATTATTTCAGAAATACGGAGGCCACTAAATGCAAGACTGACAAAGATTAGCAAACATAACGATTAATAATTACGGTACACTGTAACAACTTCTATACAGAACCAATTACAAGACACACAAACCATTAGTAGAGTATTTAGATTTATGAGGAAAACTGCGTCTCAATAAGAAAAAGCAAGCCATGTGCAAAACAACCTACAAAGCAAATTCACAAATATTGTTCTTGAGGGAGTTTGGGAACACTGACCTCGAAAAAAACTATCACAAATCTTGGAACTCATATCAGATGTCATCCCTTTGAACACCAGTTGTTTATATGCGACCAACTGACTTGAACGTTGCTTCGTGTTTCATGGCTATATGTTAGAACTATTCAAAAGGATAAAGCTCACCTTGAAAAAAACAAACCAAAATACAAGTCTTGTAAAATAACAGTACAGAATACCAGCACAGAAGATAGAATAGTACTGAGAAAAGGATAAAGCATGAAAATATGAGATAAAAAATTCTTTTAAGTAGAATATCATTAACTAGTCTGCTACTTGATTACTTTTATTTGAAAAGGTATAAGAGTGAGGAGAAAATTCTTCCCAAATTCATTCCTGACTAACTGAGCTGATAAACAAATTGTTAAAACTCAGAATATGGACAGGACAAGAGTCTACTCAGCAACTGAATGATTACCAAAATTCTACAGATTTAGAAAGGAAAAGGAAAACAACTAATATATTTTTGCTTGATATCTTTTGTGTGCAGGTTAACTTGAGAAAAAAAAAAACAAAACATTAATATACTAGCAACAAATCTGAAAGCACCTATGTGCCTTCTTTGGAACTGGATTATTTTTTAAATTCTAGCATGATAGCTATACAGACAGATGAATACAAGGAAAAATAATTAAATATGTAAGGAACAAAGAGATATTTCTCCATTTAGAATATGCCACTGTTACTTCATTGAAATAAGGAGTGCAAAATACAGAGAAATAAATGCAATACCAGCTCATGGAAAATGCCCATGTATACGTTAGAGGAATTTCCTGTTGAACAAAACTGAACCCTGAACATGCAAATAACTTATGCAGCAATGAGTTAGGCAAAAAAGACAAAAGCAATAAGTGTTGCAAGAAAACAGGAAGCTCTGAAAGTTAGACATTCACAGCTAGATATCCAAAGTCCACAAAATAATACATACTTGAAAATTTTTTGAAGAAACCTTAAAAAAAAAAAAAAAAAAAAAAGGTATGTATTCCCATGTATTCCCAGTGCTCCTGAGTGTGAAAAGATGTCTGAGCTTGGGAGTCTTCATGATATAGGATAAAGCTTGTTATCAAGAACAGAAGAGGCAGAGTCCTAAGATTATGTACCAAAAAAATACCAATAAAAAAGGGCAAGAATAAGGCAAAGTGTATTGGTATTTTGCAAGAAGCTGTTAATGACCACTTGAAATCCAGGGCAAATGACAGAAATGCACACTGAAAAATAAATGCAGATAGCATTGTTCTGATATCGTACTGTACATTTAATACAAAACCTTATCAATTACCTAGAAATCTTACCTGAAGAATAACTAGACTCAGGTTAATTTAAGCCTTTTAGTCCCATACAGAATTTCAAGAACAGACAAGTATTACTAAAAACCGAAATTACTAATGTGACTCACTTTAATTATTAGCAAGGTACTTGTTAATTAACAAGATATATAGAAATTATTTATATTAGAAAACAAGAGACACCTGTATTTAAATAATCTGTTGATCAAAAAGACAAAGCTAAAGAGATACATTGACAGAAGCTTTAAATTTTAAACTTTGTAAGGATGAGAAATTTGCTAAAATAAGGCAGCTTTTCCTTTAAACCATAAATCAACACTTTTATTAGATATTTAAAATATCAGTCCTCGTCTTTGTCACTGTTTCTAACAAACTCTCTTCCAAGATGTGCCAGTTCCACTGAATATCTGTTGAGGGTAAGAATCAAGGGCTGAAGTTAGATCCAGGGTATTCGATGTATTCTACTTATTAGCTCATTCTAACTCGTTAACATTCTGTGTAAGCCAAATCTTGTATTTTCCCATTGGAAAACAAATGTCCAGGTCTCAAGGAATGTACACCTTCTAAATCAGCTTTCGGATGCTAGCCTAAAAATAATTCTGGCTTCTTAATTGCACTTCCTAAATTCCCCCATTACTGGCTTTCACATTGAGTAATCAACACTTGCGATCAAAATGACTTGCTTAGACTTAAAGCAGCAAGTTAACCAAGTCTGAAGACCAAAAAGTTAAAAATCAGTTCCCCAGTGAGGTATAAAATAAATAAAAAATGGCAGATTTTTTTTTTCTTAAAGATTCAGAAATCAGGTTGTGCCATTTCCTATATACCTCAACAGTAAACAAACAAGTTAACTGTTCACTTCCTTCAGTCTTCTTTTGCTTGGTCCACTTACAGGTTCAGCTATATTATATAATTACTTACTTCTGTACGACGTAAGAGTTGCTACAAGGCAATATTCAAATATCTATCCACTGTCATACATATATAAAGATGTCTGGCATAGAGATCACACAGTATTTTTACTGTTGTACACAAAAGACACGATTACTGCCCTGAGAAGTTTGAAGTAAAAATTCAGATAAACAAGGGGCATCAGAACAAGATGGACAAAGATACTTCTTCTATACTGAGACAGTCTGTAGATGGTTAAGCAAGAGAATTAGGTTTTAAAAGAGGACTAAAAATAGATTATAACAATTATTATTATTTAAATATGGCCTTTAAGTGCTTTGACTTGGCAAAAGAAGCCATTTCTTTTAATTCATTTCTCTATCACTGTGTACTCCCAAATATATTTTTCCTTCCTTAGAAAAATATCTCACAATAATAAGGAGACCTTTTCACAGATCCTGCAAAGTTAATTGAAGCAAGATAAGTACTAAAGTTAATTGAAGCAAAGAAAGCTCAGTACCAAGGTGAAGTCATCTCCACTTAGGGTTCATATTTAGTAGGCAGTCAACCTAACAACACCACTAAAGGGAATAAAATTTGATGCGTCAGATTTAATGATACAGAAAGTAGAGAGATGGTATTAAAATGCAGCACAGGTACAGAGTCTGGGAGAGTTTATGAGCCCTAGGTTTTATTACTCATATTCACCTATAGGATTGGATGCTGTATACTATAATGCAATATTCAGATGTTCAGAGCAAGGTTGTGACACCACTGTACAAACCTTCTAGCGCAAAAGGATTTAGTCTCCACAAGGTAAGTCTTCATACACATTGTTTTATACTTTTAAAAGCTTTATGAAACATAACCTTTGATATTGAATGAAACCTATAAAACTAGATCATGACTGCCTTTACAAGCTGATTTGGCTTTTTTCTTTTAACTCTGATTTTTCTGAAAATCTAAATCTGGGATAGTTAACCCATTCTGTAGCCCTTTCCTAACTCACAAATGTGTTGGTTTTCTGTTCCTGTTTTTAATCACATAATTATCTTTCCTCTCTGCTTCAAGTACAACACATTTGGTCATGTCTTCTTTTTCCTCTCCATATTCCAAACTAAGCTTTATTAATAAGTTTGATTTCTGTAGATCCCTACCTCCTTTTTTCAAACCAAATCTCTTCACTTCTTTAGGCTTAACATACTGCATTTAATTAAAGAATAATTAATGTGGACCTTTTGAAATTGCAGTGGTTCCATAGTCCATTAAAAGCCCTTAATTTATTCTAGCTTTAATATCTTTAGATACTTGATTAAATAGTAAAGAAAGAAATGTCTGTTCTCATATACTGAAATGATAAACTGCAGATTAGTAAGAGTAAAGAATGCCAAATTTCATCTTCATTAAATTATGGTATTTAGGACTGTGCATTTTCTCTGCAACACTGAGATAATGTTTGCCACTAGAATTTTTGGTATTTTGCAGAAGAGTAAACATCATAAAGGACAGACTCAGCCTCTGAATGTAAGAAATAACTAAATAAATATACCATAGAACATAAACTAGATTAACCACTGCAGATTAATGAGTAAAATCTGAATAACAAATCATGAAAAAAAACAAATTGGAGGAAATATGGTTTTTAACTGTTCCTAGTAGAGGAAAAAATATTAAGCACCCATATAAGTGATTTTTTTTCTTTCATTTTCTGTTCTCACATGAAGAAGCTAGTGGTCTTCCCCCAGTCTTTGACACTCCACGATGATGATGTCTGGATAGTATGGCTCAGAGTCCAGCACAAGTGGATTTACCGTCCTTCTGTCCTGTGCAGGTCCAATATCTTCCTTACAACATTACTTCTGCCTGCTCCTTCTCCATAGCTCAACAACCAACAGCTTTTTCCATCCCATGACAGTATAAAAATTGGATCATTGCTAAAAATCTCTTTTTTGATGATAGAAATTGAGTCATCCTATTATATAAAAGGCCCTAATATGGCTAATCCTAGGGTCAAAAATTTCTCTCATGAAGCCTGTTCTAGCTGACAGGCAAATGACCATCAAGTAGGTTTGGTCTTCAAGGATTCTTGTGAAAACATGCAGTGGACTTGATAGGTTCACCTTGTCAAGTGAACAACCATTGAAACATAACATACGAAACTTCTGATTTAACAGAAAAAGACAAATAAATTTTAAAATATCTATTGGTAAAAATACACTGTGGTCAATATCTACACTTACTCATTCCCAGGTTTGCATTTCACCTTTGAAAGAACTAAGCATACAGATACTGTACCAAAACCTAACTACACTATAAAATTATTAGAATGTATGTCAGTACTGTGATTATTAATTATTTATTATGAATTTATATTCTCTGAAAGTTCAACATTGTTATTAATCAACATGGTTTCCTGGGCAGCTGTCCTGGCCAACACCATCCCAGTGGTGTTGGTTTTGACTTCCCTTGGTGCTGCTGGAGGGTGCAGATCTGAACTTGTTCGGGTAGCACCTCAGCATATTCTGTCAGAAAATAGGGCCATGGGTGCACATGCCTTGAAACATCTCAAAGAGCTCGGGCTAGTATTCGAAGAAGTCCAGTCCCCTCTGCGGGTCCCCCCCAAGCCTGGGCCATGACAACTACCCTGATGTTGGGCGGCTGGTTGCCACTGCGGTTAATCTTCTGCATCTGTGTTATTCTGTTCAGCATAGACTTGACTCTGGACTCCAGACCTCTCTGGGAATTAAATATATGTTGGCCAAGCCCAACATCTGTGACATCAAAGCCAAGTATCACATCTAAGTTGCAATCTGAAAGGGAAATGCTGAAAGAGGAGAGGAGAACATTACTGTTGAGCAATACAACCATTGCATTTCCAGTAATGAATCCTGGAGTTGGGCTTCTTGGCAGGGAGGTGGTTCTAGAGCATGCTCTAGCTGCCTGAAAGGCCTAGATTGAGGTCTAGATCATCTGATCGTTCTAGATCGGGTTCTAGACTACGTTCTAGAACATGTTCCAGCTCGCTTGAAAGTTCTAGATCGCATACTGGATCACTCTGTGGTTCTAGATCTGTTTCCAGGCTGGCTTTGGGCTCCGCTCCTTTGTGGCAGGGAGGTGGTTCTAGAGCATGCTCTAGCTGCCTGAAAGGCCTAGATTGAGGTCTAGATCATCTGATCGTTCTAGATCGGGTTCTAGACTACGTTCTAGAACATGTTCCAGCTCGCTTGAAAGTTCTAGATCGCATACTGGATCACTCTGTGGTTCTAGATCTGTTTCCAGGCTGGCTTTGGGCTCCGCTCCTTTGTGTTCTGAGGTGGGGAGGACCTGCTTCAGGCAGCTGTTTTGGCATCTCACCAGGATTTGGAATACTTGCTGATGATGAGAGCAGTCTCACTGGGGTTTTTCCTTTTTTTTTTTTTTTTTTTTTGTCTCACATGCTTTTTTTCTTCTTCAGGGCTCTTTTGAGTTGAAGGCCCAGAGGATCATCCCATCACCTGCAGCTCTCCCAAGTTTCTAGCATGCTTACTCACCCTCTGTGGGTGTTCTTTTCACTGGAGGCAACATTGGAAACCAGGCAAGCTCCTACTTGCCCATCTCCTTCGCACCAACTGCTTGCCACACTCCTGCTCCAGGAAGGTGTGCCAGCCTGCCCAAGAGCCTTGTCCAGTTGGCTTTGGCACCCACTCTTGCACCCAGAAGCAGCACTTCAGACAGGGCAGGGGTGGTCATGCACCTCACGAAAGCCTCAACCATTCTCGATGATGCTCCAGGACTTGCACCTGCAGGTGAAAATGCTGGTCTACCCCAAAGCTGAAGAAGGAACAGGGGAATCAGCCTGGCAAGACTCAAATCTCTGCCATCACTTGCCTGCTCAGGAGACAGAAGGATGGAGCAATGACCATCCCTGCCACTGGCAGAGCCCTTCTCCAGACTTGCCTCAAGTCCCAGGTAGGTCTGAAAGACAGGAAGAGGAGATCGCCCGCTCTCCTTAGTGCTGCAGTCCAGAGATAAGCCTGCCATTGCTATAGGTAGTTGGAGTGTTGGCAGCAATTACTGGGCTGACACTGCTGCTTTTGGATTGCAGTGTCAAAGGTTGAATCTCAAGCAACACTCACCCTTGGTGGCCCTCTTCTTTCACTTGGACTCAGGGCTGGTGTGCTGGTGCAGACACACAGGTAGGACTTAGAAATAGCGGCCACAGGTGGACCCTCGCTTCTGGATGAGGAAGACAGCATCGGCTAGGGTGGGTTATTTCCAGCGATGCCCCATCCCTGGAGAGGTTCAAGGCCAGGCTGGATGAGGCTTTGGGCAACCTGGGCTAGTGGGAGGTGTCCCTGCCCATGGCAGGGCGGTTGGAACTCGATGATCTCTAAGGTCTCTTCCAGCCCAAACCAGTCTGTGATTCTATGGTTTCATAACTTTTATTCATGATTAAGAGAATTTGTGTGCAACTGTAATATATTGATATATATTTAGGCTGAATCAAAAGTGAAAAAAACATTAACCAATTAATAATTAACTAATAAGTAATTATTAAAACATCAGTTTTCAAATTGCAGCAAAGAAACAGAGCTGAGTAGCTGTTGAGTAAAATCCAATTATGCACTTTGTGAGCGAGGCACCTTTCCTCCTTTTCGTGAATGTCCTACTTTTACGAAGATGCAGTAAACTTCAGTATATTCAAAATACCCTAACTTCCCTTTCTGTTTCCCTGTTCTGTCATCCATATAGAAATCTCAGAGGGAAAATCAGCCAATGATCTGTATCTCCAAGCTAGCATTCAACTCCTCTTTTCCCTCTAGATCACTTGTCAGGAGCTTTGCAGTGATAGAAGCACTCCTGCAGTGCACATCTGAAAAAGTTCTTCAAACACTGATCTAAACACACAGTTTACAGGCAGCTTCTCACAGTCCCACTTGTGTGATCCAAAACCGTGATATAGGTGCACAGAGCAGTGTTTACCCATAATGTCCATTCCTTACTAGTTACAGCATTTTTCTTCAGTTCTTAATATGATCACTTAGCTTAATTCCCTTCACAGGTAAAGTGTTTTTACTTTATAGTAAAATACAGAATTTTGCCTTTAACTGTTACTTTTTATGAAGACTGACATTATTAGAAAAAAAAAAAAACAAAAACAAACCACAAGTGAAGACCCTAAGCTACTGAAATGAAACAAAAGTAGTTTCTCTGAAACAACAGCAAAGTTTATGTACTGAATTTCTGACATTTCTGTTTAGAAACCAGCTTCACTAGCCTGACATCTCACTAGGCAGAGAGATGGTGTTTGAGACATCAAGGAGGGAGAAACAAACAAACCCCCCAAAAAAGTAAAAAGAAAGAAAACAACCCAGACTAAAACAGATCAGAATAGGTATGAAAAAAAACAGTGTGAAGCCATAGGAAATTACAGAGAAAGCCAGTGCTGATTTAGCTGTGTGTACGCTGCACGTTATGGATATGAAGTCTCACCTTCCTTGGGGTTTCTTTGTGACTGACACCTCCTTAGCTCTCTGCCATGAAAGATCAGGTAAGATCAAGCCTAGCTTGAGGTACCGTCTCTGGGTTTTTCAAACAAGCACTGTTGACCCAGCCTCCCTTCCCAGCCCACCAGGAGCACCTGCATCACAGATGGCATTCCCCAGTCCATCCCAGTTCCTCAGCTCTGGAGTAGCTGAAAACAAACACAGCTTTTGCCAGCAGGTGCAAAACTATGCTTAAAAAAGCTATTGCTGCTGCAAAACGGTGCGCAGTCTATCACATTGTTGTGTACACTACTGTGACTGCAAAGCTAACTCTAAATAAAAGTGGTTTGGACTCGAGGGTAAGGAGCACTTTCCCCTGGAGCTGGTTTAAGGGAAGAACAAGAAGAAGGCAGAATGGGGTGGGGGCACATGATCTCTGGGGATAGAAAGCTCTCTCTGGCCATTACCTGATCATCCAGACAAGTAACAACCACCCAGCAGTCAGGCCTGTGGCATATGAACATATACATCTCTGTTATGAAGAACTGTCTAGTACTAGTGAAAGGGTGGCAACTGTCAAGGGGTTTTTTGTTGTTGTTTTTTTTTTTTTTAAGTAAAAGTAGTAACACAAAAGAAGTCTTTTTCTATTCAGCCAGCTCTGCACCAGGCAGAGTGTGCTAGCTGTGTTTTTCTTTTAACAGGTTCTTCTCTGGCCTTGATCAAAAGAAAAAGAAAACTGAAAAAGGAAACTGGTAGAGAACTGGCAGCCTAATGTGTTCCCGCCATCTATCAATTCTTAAAGATAAATAATTACTATTGTTTTATTCTTTCGCACATATCCTGATAAGAGCATGGCTCTGCCTGGGACCTGATGTGAGACCAGTTTATTTTAAATTTAAATTATTTTTTTTTAAATCAGTATGGTTGTTTAGCATACCCATTGCTTAACAAAAATTACAGTCCTGTGAGAAACTGCAGGAGGACACTGAGCCACCAGCACATAGAAGATATTGCTATCAGAAGAGCAGGAGATCTAAAAAGGAGATCTGGAATAAGATATTAAAATTATTCAGATTAGAGTGAAAATGTCTAGTGAAATCTTCCACATTTCATTACGAAATCAAACATTTTACCTTAGCCACTGGCAAGCTCACATTATGAAGAACAAGTCCTGAAAATATTATTTTTTCCTTTATAATTACTGAGGAAATTAATGACACTGCATCGTTCTAAATCAGTGTGTGATTTGTAGTAAGCAAACACTAGAATCCTCACAGATTGTGACCACAGTAGATTCAAATGGTGCTTTTCCAACATCTGCAAAGGGAAAGATTACCTGTGAGCACCAGGATGCATAATCTCTGTCCAGTGTCATTTAGTATTTCATCTACTTTGAGGCTGACTTCACGAGATGCAGACAGAAGTACTTCTTCCCTTTAACAAGCATTCCCTGGGAGCATCTGTCAGAACAGAAAAACAACTGGTTATTCACTAGGATTTATAGGTAGTAGACATATAAAACCCAACAGGAAATAATCACTTATGCAGCACAACAGCTGAGCATGGAATTTTAAGAGGGGCTGCATAACTGACCAGCAGCAATATCTGAAATAACACTGCTTAGGCAAAGATTAATTTAGTCTCATGCAACGGCATAATTCAGCCCTACAGGCATCAGGAAGGCATGTTATCTTACATCCAGCATTGCAGATTGGACTTAGTGGTATTATGGGATATTTATGTTTTTTTTCTCTGAAGCATACAGTATTAGCCACGGCCGGAGGCAGAATATCAAACATTAATCTGCACCTATTTCCTTCATAATGAAGGGCTAATTCAATTTTATAACAATAGGAGAGTCTAGCAATGAGTTGGAGATCAACCCGAGAACAGTGTACTGGAGGCTCCTGCGAGTTAGTGTAACAAAAGCGGGAGCCTGGCTTGGCTGGCTCCCTTAGCGGGATTAGAGTTTTGACACTTACCAATGCATTAGCCCTGGCAGACTTTGAATGATGCCTTACATACTTATTGAAACATAAATTTCAAGTTCTGGACTACCTTCCGAAGGGCTAAGAAGGTAGACTTACTCAGTGACAGTGTAGGATATGAAGGCATTGTTTGCTATTTCCATAATACCCTTATGGTTTGAAATCACATTCTGCTGTGACTTTTCTATTTGAATCTCAACATGTGACAAGTTCAGA
This sequence comes from Pterocles gutturalis, assembly GCF_000699245.1. Taxonomy (NCBI): domain Eukaryota; kingdom Metazoa; phylum Chordata; class Aves; order Pterocliformes; family Pteroclidae; genus Pterocles; species Pterocles gutturalis. The sequence continues at coordinate 73,133 of NW_010110210.1, read as the reverse complement.
TAAGCTAAATTTGCTCCCTTTTTGGGGTGATAACAGTGTTACGCAACCCTGAAAGTTAAGCTACAAGATACTTTGTGTACCATTCTAATATGGGACTGCTGCAAGATTTCATTATTTGAAAAAGATGAAACTTGACTAAGAGGGCAAGTTTCAGCTACTGAAATAAATTAAGCTTCATATAAGCACTAGTGAATTAAAAAAAAAAAAAGCTGTATTTGACACATTTCCCACTTGAAAATGAAAATCAAGTATATGACGATTGAAAAACATGAAGTTTTATTAACAAAGAAAACCTTCCAACTTGTAGGCTAACTTCGGGAACACGTTCAAGGCTTCCTTCATCTTCTATCACCCCAAGGCTGTGACCTGACATTACATGCATCAGATCCCATAAATATAAAAGATTTGACTTGCAATGAAGCTGAACATGGAAGTAGAAGAAATGAAAATTTGCTTTAAGGACATTTATTGAATATCTTATAAGCTTTTACGTAAATGATACCAAAGTGGCAATTTTGTATTCTTGCATTTTAATTTGATAACAAATAATTTTAAATGTAATTTGTTACATGGTCATTAATCCAGCTGGCAATATTTGTGAATTCAAGTAGAAACAGATACCGGTTTTCCAGCTTTTTTTTTGGTAGAATCTCCCTGTTGAACGACCAGCAAAAACAGGTTTCTCAACGTCTTGAACACTTACATTCCTATACCATTCATGCCCCACTGATTCTTTTAGAATGCTTTAGTAACAAGGCTGCCTCTTTCCCCAAAAGCAAATAATATCCCTGGTGTACCACTTGCCTGTTTTTCCACTGTAAAAAACAAAAATCCAAACCTGAGCATTTTCTTGAATAAGGACCTCAGCTTATTTCCACTATCTTTGGTTTATTTTGCTTCCAGAAGCAAATTTCTGTTATCAGCTTCAGATGCTTAATAACTCACTTTCTTACTGATACAGGTACACTTTCCAGACACACAGTAACTAAAGGTATGCAATTACTTTGGCAAAGGAGACTGGGGGTGGGCAGAAGTGGGGAGAATGAGGAATTATAGCCTATTTCTAAAGAACAGACACAGACAGACACCTTTTAAATTCTTCCCTTTTTCTTTTCCCAGGATTCCACTAAGGAAAATTCTTCAGGCATAAAAAGACCTGCCTGCATTTAAAAAAGATTTTTTTGCGTTATCCTTAATACCAGCAATATATTTCAATCCCTTCCACTTGGAAATTTCTGTTCAAAAAGAATTAGCTTGTAATAGGATTTTATTCCTCTAGTTCATAGAACACAAGTGATTTCCTTACTTACAACTTTTTAAAGGCTATTTTGCATAAGGGATATAAAAATTGTCTTTCCACACTTAAGTGAAATAGTTAATTTTGTCACCGTGTTTCTTTGTTGTTCTAATATAGTTTTGAAAATCAGTGAAAAACAAAAGGAATTAATTATAATTAATAATTGTACGATGATCCCTTAGACCAAGGAGCTCACTCAAGTGGGTGATGTGAGATGAATAAAACAAGGACAGAAAACAAAGAATGTGGACGCTGGATTAGAGTAAAAATTGAAAGAAAATTGAAAGAAATTCACCAGGCTTGTTTCCTCAATATTATTCAATAGTTTTCCTAATTTGTATTAATAGAAGTTGATATACACGTACACAATGAATCAAAGACTATCTTCTGCAGTTTTGGGTTTGTCATGCTGATCATTATTGAATCAGTAGCTCTTTAGATTATTACTGCAGATTATAAACTGACTTCCAGATGTGCCCATGATCTGGAAAGGGACAGACACATGTGCACACTTTTGGTTTGCTGAATAACTGAGTCTATACTCTGTTTTCACAGACAAGGCTGAACTGCCTGTACAGAAGTTTGGAAAAGAGTACTTAAGGGAAGTGTCATCACAGCACTCGGTTTTCAGTTTTTGAGAACCCAAAGAAATCCTAATAATATTTATTTACATAATTTCAAACTTCAATATATATATAACTGTCCCATAATGAATGAAGAAATTCCAAGCCACTACACATAAACTGAATGCCTTTGTAAATTAGTGTTCAAATAATGCATATTACTTGAGAAGGATTTACTTTGTTGCATTATCAAATATTATTAATATGTATATGGAATATGTATCAAATATTAGTCACATGTATGCATTAATGGGTAATTTATGGCAAAGCTTAGAGAGCAAATGGAACTGCCTTTCCAAATTCTGGTTCTCTTACTCTTCTGAATTTTCAACATTCATAACTTTGATTTTTTTATAAATCACTGTTTTGTTTTAAAACACAGCATTTGTTAAGTTTCTTCCTTTGAGGATTTCTGGTTTTAAGCATCTGCATGCAAAAGGAAACAGAAAAAGTCTGGAAATGTCTGCATGAGGGCCCTTCAGGAGAGAACTATTTTTGTTGCTGAATATTTGTTTTGTATCTTTGCACATTAATGGGTATTCTAAAAGTTATCTGGATTAAGCGCCATCAAAGTTAACAGCCTCTTTTTATAAGACATCATCTTTTTCATTTTAAGGTGTTATTAGAATAATAAAATTGGTGCCTGGTGGGCTGAAAGCAGACTGCTGTTTAACATATTTAATGACCATCTGGAGATATTTTATTCAAAGTTTTATTTTGTATTTTCTCTTAAGCACTTCTTACTTTTTTTAGAAAAAAAGTAAATCTAATTTTTCCTTTCCAGTTTGGAAGCACACTATGAGGTAGAAACACAAAGGCCTCGACTCTACTTCTTTATCACTTTTTATCTCTTTGTCCTCTGGTTATTATCAGCCTGCTGTGACTCCCATCATCCCGAACACCAGCCGCCGCTCTTGCGAGAGAGCAAACTTCAGGGCTGGGAGGTAGAGTACCGGGCTCTGCACCAGCAGAACTACAAAAGACAGAAAAGCATCCAGCGCCATTTGCTCCCCCCTTAATGAGCTATAGTAAACTCTTTGGGGGTTCTCACAGGCAAACATTCAGAGAAAATAGCAATAATTAGCAAAACCAAGGAAGAGGAGGACAGGACTTACCCTGGTTGTGGAGAGCCCTCTCACCCTGGCAGGCTGCTGGTGCCCCTCCTGTGGAGCAGGTACCTCAGGGGCCTCCACACAGCTTCCTGGCTGCCATTGCCGCCAGAAGCTCCATTCCCGCTCCTTCACGTCCAAAGCAACCAGCAATCTCCGGGCAGGCATGCAAACATCACCTACATGCACAAGATACGCACTTAAACACTTTTATTTGGCATAGGAAGCAAGGTTTGGGCTGCAGGAGGGCTGCAGGGGTGGCTTCTGTGAGGAGAGGTCGAGGCTGCCCCAGGCCAGTTGCTGCTCCTTCCAGCCAGTTCCCGCCTGGCTCACCTGAGGCCCCAGCTGAGCCCATCAGTGGAGTCAGAGCTGCTGCTGGGAAGCGTCTGAGGGCAAATGCTGACAGGAGTGAGTGGAAAAGTGTGAGGAACAGCCCAGGGAACGGCAAGGCTGGGAAAGGAGGGTAAGGAGGGGCACCAGACCGGAGCAGAGACTCCCCCACAGCCTGCGGAGAGACCATTCAATGCCATTTTAAGCAGGAGGTAAACTAATTTGGATTGCTATGTTTTGTATGTGTTTCAGATTCTTTCTGGTTATGAAATATAAAGAAGTTCCTGTGTATTACCTAGTTTTGATTATCTCTGTTAACAGATTGTCTGCAGTGCAGGTACTAGTTGTTAATAACATGAATATTCCCTTATGAAGACAAACAGATGGAGGGGAAGACCAATTTGGTCTTGTTGTAGGACTGAGTGACTGGTGTCATCTGCAGTAAACGTTGCTCTGTCCCTGACCTTGCTGGTTTTACATACACGATGAGATTTCGTTCAATTATTCTATTAATGAATACAATATTAAAACCAACAAGGTCTAACAACGTCCAACCCCACAAACACCTCATGCACTTGGCAGTTCTGTTCTGTGTTTCCCTTATATTATTTGCACGAGACTATAAAGGAAATATACTAAGTGACAGTACAAGGAAACTACAGGTGATGGCTTAGTACTTCAAGTGTTTCAGAGAATATATATATTCAAGAGGAAAAGTCAGAAATACTGAAAAGGCCATGTCTAGATATACAGGATAAATTTGCAGAAGTGCTGTAATTCTTCATCATAATAAAACAGAGACAACACACGGACAGCAGAACGGTAGTAGAAAGCTAAGACAACGGAACCACATTTGTCTTAGTTTGCTTCACTGACCTCCACATGATACTTGACACACATCTAGTCACACATTGGTTTTCCTGCAGTATCACTATGACATTGCTACACAATTTTCTTGTTAGTGTGAAAGATTAGGTATTTAAAATTGTTAGTGTCTTTATTTCAGCTGATTCTCTTAATTCAATTGAATCATAATAGAAACAGAACAATTGACACAACATCATTTTTCTTCTAACAAATAGGAATGAAATATTTGTGTATTCTTTCCATTATTGGAAAATGACTGTAAAACTATATAAATTGTAGTTGTTGAATACTTAAAAGTAAACAACTAACAGGATTTAAAAGTATGAAACAATTGTGTGAAACTAAGGCCAAATTTCAGAGTAAAAATTGAAATTTGAGTGTCATCACAAACTGGACACTAAATTAAATGTAACCTCGCATCCTTCTGCACTGCAAAACACATTGATCAGCCATAACTTGTGTTCCGGCCAGTGAAGTAAATGCATTGAGTTTCAAGTAGACTATTTTCTGCACTGTTTGAGAACTGCAAAGCGAAGCTGACTTTCCACACCAGTTGGAAGTCATTTACATCCAGTAAGGCACTTGGCTACAAGCTGATCAAAGTTGAGTGTCCTCAAAAGCAAGCCCTTGGACTCTAGAGGACCTAATTGTGTCTGGCATGTGGACTAAAGGCAGTCTCTGAAATGAAAAATAAGATTCAATTAGTGTAATTTATTTCACATTTTCATATTTCTGAGTCTTCAGCTTTCATCTCCATAAACCAATTTAAAAAAAAAAAACAACTTGTCATGTCTTAAGAAAAATGCAAGCTGTATTTCAAACAGTATCTAGTATTCTGAATATTTTTTTTTTTCTCTCAAGAGTTCTGCTCTTCCAAACTTTTATTCCTTGTTTGCTGGACTCAAAACAGAAAATACTCCATGTTCCTCTTGAGTCACATGAGTATGCCTTCATGATTCAAGATCTTTCATTTCTTTCAGTCAGCCTTACTCTGCTTCAGAAATGCCTTTCAGCTGCGCACACTCTATTGTGCTCAACTGTGCTCCTACAATATGTAATTTCCAACTGCCTTCTTTCTTTTTACTTCTCCCACCATTAACAAAATGTGATCAATGAGCAAATTAAGTATATATCCTCTGTCTCCGGCTTAAAAATTATTTAATCAGAAGTGAAAGAGAATACACAAAAGTGTATTCTTTAAAAATCCATGCAAATAATACTTGGGGCTGAAACTCTTCTGTGAGCCCTTCCATTGCAGCTCAAGTTTACAAATCCAAACTGAAGGAAACATATTCACAATTTTAGTCTGCACAAAATAATTGCAATAGGAAGAAATCTAATGATGAAAATTTTAAGAACTGCATTTTTACTTGTAAACCAGAGATAGAGAAGATGCCTGGATAGCAAGGTGAAAGCAAAGACACAACTGACAAGACAACATGCAATCAAAATCCTCCTTTCCATAAAACAGCCTTGTTATAAGAGATGACTGTCAAAAATTTACCAGGGTCATAACCATTAATCATTTTATTTAGCTGATAAGCAGGCAGCTTGCTGACTTAATTACATGTAACAGCACCCTTAAAATTCCTGTACTTGCATAAATGTTGACAACACTACAGATTTGTATTTGGGCATTCTTGTTACTCAAGTGACTTCAGAGCCTAAACACTAATTACACTTACATAATTATTGTGCTGACAATTAATCTGAAATTCTGTGCTGAACGCGGAATGTTTACTTTTCTATCCAAATTGACATATTCGGTTTATTCCCTCAGTCACAGATGTACAGCCACCCCTTTGTCAATCTAGACTAACTGCATTATGTTAATTAGAAAAGAAAGTTTAATTTCTTTCCCCCATGTACCCAAAGGAATCAAGAGGACATGGTTGCTAAGACACATTCCTGTAAAAGAAAAGGATTTCTACATATTCACATCCAGCAAATGCTGATTATGTACTGAAAACAAACTTCTGTTAACAGAAAGCAGTGAACTAAATTTTAATGATTAAAGATTATTGTGTAAAACTGGAAGAACTTTAATAAGTCAGAATTTAATTTGTGATTAAAACTAGTATGCTTGGCCATTAAGCTTGGCAGCTAAGGTTGAAATGTGTGCTGCAGTAAAAGAAGTTAGGGACAAATACTCAGACCTGGTTATTATTTTCCTAATTATTTTTACCACCTCCTACTGTTCTTTATAAGTAATAAAAACCTATAAAATGTACAGATCTTAATTGTTCTATTCTAATGCACATAGTACACACAAGAGACAATTTCCTGAGGCAAATATTTACTTGTTTGTAAATAGTTTAAATTTTGATGAATCTTAGATGTTTAATTCCCCTTTTAATTTCTAAAGTAAGTAACATATGAAATGTTCTTTAAAAAAATAGTTGTAAATTGAAAATATTTCCGACAGCATACCTCTGTAAATTACCCACAGTTACTACTTCATCAGACTGGAGAAATAATTGAACTGTTTTCTCCAAAATATTATACAGCTGGTTATGATTTCAAAGATAGTTTTACATTAAGTGCACATATGTTATTGAGGATGCAAAATTAAAGCTGCCAGTTTGTATTGCTTAAAATCCAACATAACATACATGTGTTATCAAATGAGCAATACAAAAGCAGACTGTTCAAAATTATACAAACAATTAGGTGTTGCATTAATTATATCTGTAACTTAGAGAACATATGGCACTTGGCAAAAATCAAGAGCCAATGCCCTCAGTCTAATCATGTCTCTTACATTTTATCCATTATTTCAAAATCAAAGATTTGTTAATTTAATCCTCAGTAAATAGCTTACCTTTGATCATCTTTACATGTCTTTATATCCAGGGGGTTTGCCTTTATAAAATTTGAAAGCATATATATTTTAATGGGATATAGGTTCCTGACTTCCTCTGGCTTTTCTGACAGTCTCAACCTAAAAGCATTTTGAATGAATGTATTTTCTGTTCCACATGCTGAATACTAATACAATGACAACTATGATGCTAACAATACTTAAGTCTACAATTTTTAAACTCTTTTTTTCCTTCTTAGTCTTTATAACCTATTGTCCAAAAAAGTTTAGTTCAAACTCTCTAGACATTAAAGTAAAATAATCCAGTATACTTTGAACCAGAGGAACAGAATTGACTTCCAAAAGTTATACAAAATTCTTGCTGTTTCAACTCATGAAAGACTATATTAGCCCTTCATGTTTTATCAATGTCCATTAGTGCTATGTTGGTTAAAAGGGATACCACTTCACAGTTTATGCCTCGTCAGCTTCAAATACACCCACACTCTTTGACAAGACTAAATTGTACATTTACTTGTCATTTCAATACTGCTGTTGTTTGAAAATATTATGGCTCTAAGCAGCAAACATAAATCACACTCTTTTGTTATTAAATCCTACCTGTGCATCAACCAAGAGTTCTTCTGAAAAAAAGAAGGAAAGTAAGAAACGTAAGATGTTTCCCAAGGAAGGCTAAAACAAGAAATACAATTATATCTTCAGTTTTCTCTAGATCCAAACTGCAGATAAAAGAATGACACTAACATGGAAGCGTTCAACAGAGAAAAAAAACTTTTATTTTATTTTCAGCAATGCTGCTTCACTTTTCCCCACCTTATTTTTAAATAATAAAAAATTAACATCCTAGGTACTGTACCCTGAGCTTATGCTTCATAGATCAGCAGTCCTTCTAAAAGCAAGGTAACTGTACTAAATAGTCTACCTTACCATATTTAAGATTACAAAACTGAGACCAAACTTTTCTACCTAGTATTTCTTTACCAGGAGATGGGCAGGAAAAGAGAGTCAAGTTAATGACTTCACTACAAAATTTAAATTAGAGCAAAGATTCTCCAAGAAAAAAGTTACTTTATAAGTAAGTTGCAATGTCAGATCTCCAGACTGAAACTCTCTTTTCAGAAAGAAAAAAAAAAAAACCCAAACCCAAACCAAACCTCTACTTCTCAACAGTAGAAAAATACAAGTAGTGCATGACAGCAATATCAATGACAATTACTTGTACAAACTGATGAATAAAAACCCTTTAAGAAGTATGAATATCAGTTTTGGGGATGTCAGATATCCGTGTCTTGGGATAACCAGAACTGTCTGCTACTAATACATATGTTTAATATCAACAATGAAAATTTAATAATATCAATGTTATCTAGGGACTATAGATTTAATTTTTAGAGAAAATTAAGAATAAGTAATACCTCCCATAATGTGCCTGTTTCTGCATTTTCACAAAAAAAATTTAGCAAAAAACCTCACTGAATTCCTGACTGTAAACCATTATGAGGTGGATAAAATTATTAGCAGTCTCTCCTGGTGGATTTGAAACCAGTTTCGGACTGGAACGGGCCACTGGGAACTGTTCAGTTGGGGTTTTTTTTACGAATAAACTCTGCTCTGAGTAGTATCTTTTTAAACCCTTCCTCAGTAAGACCGAAGGCCACTGAGAAAGACAGGCACAAGAGCAGGCTACTGCTGCTGGCAAACCTCGAGAAAGTGTTGGTGGTGACAAAGATGACACTGACAGGCTGACACTGTAGATTAATTTACAATTAAAGTATTTCTGATATCCTGATCATCAAGTCAGACCATCTGCAATGAGTTATTTGTGCTTAAGGCGCAGGAAGAAGCACATATAGACATTACCTCACCAAAGGCAGGGACTGACTCTGGTCTGGAAACAGGGCTATCAAAAAGCCATCAAAAGAATAACTCTGTCAGACCCACTTTCTATTTGATTCTGTCGGCTATTTTCTTTTTATAGTTGTTCATTTTTTATTTTATTCCTCGGAAGTACTTCCATTCCAGATGAAAAGCTGAAGCTATGGCTGCTTTGAAAATTGTCTGCAACTATGAGCAAACATCATTTTCTTCCTTGTTTGGGAAAGCTACAATTTATAAGCTATGGTTAACTGGCAGATAAAGGGGACCAAAGGATAGGAACATTATTCTGATTAGAAAGGCATAACTATATATTTCTTCAGAAAACATATGTATTTCCTGAAACTTGACAAAAATCCACCAAATCCACAGCTTTTAGTAGGCATCAAATAGAACACTGAATTAATTGCTCTAAAAATACAGTTCAAACAGTGGTTCTATCAGAATGTTCTTGCCAAGGAACCATGCCACAGTACGCATACCTAGGAAGGCTTACATACTATAGTTTTTATAAAACAGCTCACTTCATACTTGCAGTCCTTTGCTTTTGAGTGCAAAAATCTGCGGTAGCAAATTCAGCCACTGGGTGAACAATCTGTATCTATTTTATAATTATTCTCTATTCTGTTTCTTATGCCTCAATTTATCCCAATTTTGATGTCATCTACATGTATGTATTTTCATGTTTTCAGTAAATCAGAGATGCTGAAAAGCCTACAGGACAGGATGCCATCTGTAACCAGCCACAAGTTAGCGTATCTTCAACTGGTAGAGGTTAAAGGGGAGATGCAGATGCCAAAGCTGGAGCTTTTAACGCTCCATTACTAGGCTGAGAAAGTATAAATTTATTTATAAGCAAATTGTCAAAACAAAGCACTTAATATGTTGGCTTATATTGCAAGTCACAGATGACCTTGGGCTAATGGAATTTATAAGAACTCTATTGATTTTCTTCCTTCTTCTGACTCAATGCATATTTTATATAGCGTATTTTTGGCTGCTTCGGCTCTTTTTCAGAGCTGTTCATTTTCCAGGGTAAATACTGATGGGAGCATTTCACTTTTGGATATGAAAATAAAAGGCTTCAGTGCCCTGAATTTCAGAGTTAATTAACAGTGAGTAAATCTGTGAAAATTAAAATGAGCTTCATGAAGACAACTCCGTGGAAAGCAATAAGATCCAGGGGTGGGTCACATCCCTGATGTGTGACTGACTGAATATAAGCCTTTAAATGCTACAGGCGTGACTATGCTGATGTTCAGCGATAATAAAATAGAGAGTGAGATAACACGAAAAACCAAAAAAGAGTGTTTCCGTAGGTATTTAAACAGCTCATAGGTCATACATTTAACTGGCAGAAACAAAGACAAAATAAATAACTTCCATTAACTGAAACTGAATTAATGTAAAATGACAAAATTTTCTTTCTTTTTAAATTAAAAAAAAAAAAAAAGGAAACATTACTTTGAGATTGAGCTTCCAAAAGATGATCCACAACTTTTTCTGAGGCCACTCATTTTTAAGCAATGCTGCTTTTTCGAGAGTTTAAACTTATTTGGTAGTGCAGACTGCTGATATTTTTAAGCAAACAAACAAACTACAGACCTTTTAGAACAAAGAAAGAAGTTTTTGACCTTTTGTGCCTTCTGGGAAACCAAACCAAAAACTTCCACAGGAGAAAACTGACTACAAATACAGATCTCAACTCGTTATAGAAGGAACAATCTGGTTTAGATTTTTAATAGAATAGTCTGAAAAAATAAGTTTTTATTTCTTACAAGAAAATCAGGCAATGAGTAGCAGACTAGGAAACAAATCTACCTTTCCATGTGAGAATTTATTTACTTTAAATCTGAACGGAAAAACCTTAAGAATTTAAACTTCTCTTAGCTCCAGTTTTTCCTTCATCATTATTAAAGTACAGTACCTTCTTATGTTTAATATTTAACGATTTATCTGCCTCTCTACAGCATTATTTCACTGTTTTCTTTTTTTAGAAACACATGCAGTGTTTCTAAAATATGTTAGATTTTAAAGGCGGAGTTCAGAAGAGTTTGAATGGTTATTAAGCATATTGCTATCTGTACTAACAATCATTTAAAAGATCTAGTTGAGACGGCAGAATTTAAAAACAATTACATATACAAAACATGAAAACATCTTTGCTTCCATTTAAAAGCAAGTTTACATGGAAAGCAAGTAGAATTCTTATTTAATTTCTCTAGACTTAACAGTAGTGTATAGCATTCAAAAAAGTCATGAAAGCTTTAACACTAAGACGGAAACGTTTTTGAAGAAAGTTGTTTTATACATAGCCAGAGAAATAAAACAGGAAACGTCTTTTGAGCTAATGAAAAATCAAAGACAATTAATTTGTCAAAAATCTATAATCAGATTTAAAGAAGTAATCTGTTCAGCAAGCAGTGATAATATGATCAGGAGATATTTGGTTTTTGACAACTATTGTATTTATGATTTATTAACTTTTATTATTACCTGCAGTTCTTTCTTTCTGAGCATGTTATATACCTTTCCCCTTTGCTGAAATGAATGTTTTGAAACATACTCGTAAACCAGGTTAAAATTTATTAATAATTTTTGCTTATGATTACATAGTCCACTGTTCTTTAAGTTTGAAACCAACTACTTAATTGCCAGGTGAGCCAAGGAAAAGTACAGGTTTTAAAATTGCTGGTAGACATTACTAAAGGAGATCTGAACAGAGTAGAAGACACTGAATTAATTACCTGTTCTTTGACTGAGAGATAAAATAGCATGCAGAGAAGTTAAACTGCTGGGTTTTTTTCTCAATATAAAAACTTAACATTAATGCCTTTGGGTATTTTTTTTCCTGTCAGTTTGTTTTCTAAGGGGTTATATCTGTTTCCTTTTTTTATTATATTTAGTTTAGGTAGATTATTGATAATCTCAATGCATTTTTTTTTTCAGTTAGAAAGCGCTGGAAGTCCAAGATAATTATTTCACTTCTTTCATGCCTTCTAGCTGTGTTTAATTGGACTTTTAATTTTATCTTCATAAGCAGAACCATGACAGAGAAGCCGATCTTATGTAATGACTTATCTTTCATAGTCACAAAAACAGCACTGGAGAGTGCAAGGAACTTTATGTAAAAACTTTTGCTTTCAGACTGAGGGTTTTCTTAATTAAATTTTTATGGTAGCAAAGATCTGTGTGTGTTCACTTCCTTATCAAGGATAGAAAGCAGAACTGAAACTCGCCCATCTAAACAGTAATCTGTGCTGCTTTGAAATAATTTAACATTAAACACATTCCCTCCTCTCATCTTCGTCCCTTGATGGCTGTTTGTTTGCTTGCTTGCAACGACTGGATGTAGAGGGGATGCAATGTGACAGGGAGTAGGTTTTGTAATTATTAGGCAGGAAGGGTCATCTTGAATTTGCAGAGAGAAAATTCTTCTTAGGGCTATGGGAGACTTCATTCAGTATAGCAATGCTTCTGCTGTGGTTTTAAAATGTGCACCAGAAAAGTGCACAAAAAAAAAAAAGTGGACAAAAGCTCCTTGTGGTAAATAAGATACGAGATGCCAGCTGTAGTTGGCTCTTTCAACTTCTGTTCCAAGTATCTCTACCAGCATAACAAAAATTGCCTCTCATATGCATAGAGTTGTATAAAAAAAGTATTTGTTTATATTTCTCCTTTTTAGAAGAGTTGCAAGCCTATACCAAGCATTATGATATACATTTATAGAAGGAGACTGTCACTCCAACTGAACATTCACTTTCCACACAAGTCTTTTAAAAATTTAAATTGTAAATGTCTTGAACTCGGCGTGTCTGTAACAGTACTTTCTGTAGCAATGTATGAAGTTACCAGCCACTGTCCCATTCACACTTCATTAACTCTTTCTCCATTATTCCTTTCTTATAAACAAATTTTGGTGGGATTTTGGTGCCACATCCCATCACCCAGTAAATGGGATACCGGGACATAGATGAACTGAGAAACACCCCTAAACCCCCTGTGCCTTACTTCTGAGGATCTCTATAATAACAAAGGAGCAATCATCCCTATATTAAAAAATCTTTCTTCCACTCATGTTTTCACATAACAAATTCACTACAACTGCTTTATTAATCCTCATAAATTTTTGATGCGCTCTTTTCTTTCCAAACTGCTTATCAGGCTCATTCCTTCTTTTTTAATGTCTTTCCTATAGAAAAAAAAAAAAAAAAAAAAAAGGATACTGGATGTATCTCTTTTAATTTCATAAAAATTGAATTCCCAGATGTTGATAGGCAAAGGCATTTGTAGCTACTTCCGTGCAGACACTGTATTGCATAAACTCAAATTAAATCTTTCATAGAAAACCACTTAAATTTTCATTCTCACCGGTTGGCATTGAAAGGCTGTGTCAAAACTTGTTAGATGCCCTCTTAAAAAAATAAACACATGCCAGAATTATAGCACTGCTTATTAAACAGAGGAGAGCTGATGGTGAATGGGATGGAAAATTATCACATTGTATTACTGAAATTCTTTTAAGGGGAAGGTTTAATATTTAACGGTAATATTTTAAGCTTAGTGCTGTCAGTTGCTGGGTAATGAGTAATAGCATTTTACTGGTTGCCTCAGTACAGCTTCTCTTAGATCTTTTTGAAAGTTATCTCATGACTGTCCTAAAGAGGATTTTTTTTTGTTTTAGCTGTAGCATATACTATACTTCCATCTGCACTGTAGAACATATTCAGCCATGACCCATCAGAGTAGTCATAGATTGATTACCAATTGCAATTTAAATGATTAAAGTAAAACAAAGCATAAGTTCCACCTAAAGGATGGCCAATACTGAATTTTTTCTTCCTCTTATTTATCCTTTTTATAGGACAGCTCAACATTCAAAACCATGTACCACTGTTGCTCTTAAGTCAATAGCATTGTGCAGAATCCTAAAAAGAAATTTGTGTGAGCAGAGATAGAGGGATAACTTCCTCAAGGCAGTTAATTTCTTTGTTTTCTTCCTCTGTGAGGCACATAGACCTAACCATTGTTGCAGAACATGTAACTTACAGACTTACAGAATCCTGTAATATAGAGTCATTATGAATGAATGGCACATCAGTGATCTTTGGATTTTCTGACCCTTTTATTTGTGTTTTAAGAAGCATATTGTCTTGGTGTCAGGACCACCACCACCACGTGGTCGCAACACCGCCTCCCCCCCCCACTCCCCTCCCGGTAAGATGGGGACGGATAAGAAAAGTGGAACCTCCTGAGTTGAGATAATGACAGATTTTTAATAATACCACACGAGGAAAGCAAAAGAAAGGAGAATATAACAATAAGACAAGATATAGAGTACAATGGAGACACTGATACAATGAAAATCTCACCACCACGAGCTTCACAAAAGAGACCCCTCTCCCGGCTAGCTTCCCCTTATATCCCGGGCATGACGTCAGCATGGTATCGAATATCCGGCTATGCCCAACTCCCAGCTTCTGTGAAGAATTAACCCTACCCCAGCTGGACCCAGGACACATATGGATTTATTTGCATTCCTGGTAACCTGATGAGATACAAAAAGTGCAGATACAAAAAGCACACAATTCTAAAGTGAGTTTCATATGCTAGATACAGATAAGCCCCTGGACTCACAGTGCACTGCACCTCATGTTTTCTGCAATACATTTTATTTAGAGATTTCAAGCCATTTTCATTTTGGTTTAATATGATTATTTCAAATTTCACCTCTGAAACATTTTAGGGAGCCTAGCCTTTCGTATTTTTCCCAGACAACTCCTTTTCTGATCTTCTGCACATTTGTACCCAAGTCTGTAAATGAAGTAGACACTATGATAAAAATTTCTTATTTCTTAGTATTCGTGTTCAGATTTTATTCCATTTATTTTAACTCATTTTCATACCTCTGCCAAATCTCATCTAGTGATTTCTTTGCCCCATTTCTTTTGTCTTTCATAAAAGAAAATTTGCTGCTACCTGGGGAAGAAGTTTTCTGAAGTGCCTCTCCAAGTCTGAGGTCTACTCCATTGCTATCTTGGTTCTGCTCCAAGACAGTATTCAAACTTACTTTTGCACACCAAAGGACTGGAGAACAGATACCTCTAGCTCTCCTTCTCAAACCACCAGCCCTCTACCTAAAGAAAAGAGGGGGAAAAAAAAAAAAAAAAAGCCCCCAGCACCTCAGTAAACATTAGGAAAGAATAAAGAAAAAAGACAGGCTGTTCTGTATCTCAACTCATTAGCAGCTAATGAAGCAGAGAATAACAGCAGTCCAGAAGGAAATAGTATATGATTCAGCTGGAAAAGGGCAGCAAATGAAGACAGATAATGGGTGTAATGAGCCAACAGAGGAATTTTCAGGTTGCACTGTTGAATTCATAGATAATTCCAGATGTTTTTTTCCATTTTCTCACATAACAAAATATATGGAGAAAAAGAATTTTAATTCTTTTTTTTTTTTTTTTTTTTTAACATTCGATGTTTTCTCATTCTTATTTCAAAGAGACAACAGACCGGATTATCTCTAACTACAACTATGCTTTGTCATATCTCCAGAATTATTCTGGACAAGAATGAAACTTGAAGATCACTGGCATTTAAAGTAATATTTTCTTTAGAAAAGAAGCGAATAGTTTGACATTCTTTTCTATGGAAGCTAAGAGGAAGCATGTGCAAGGACACTATTTGGACAATAGACCATATAAAATAACTTGAAAAATTTTTATCTATATGAATTATAGGCTTTAAAAAGTAGCTCACGGTAACCACTACCAATAACAGTATAAGAGTTGCAAGATTAAATTCAGAAGTATAATTTCAGCTTAAATCTTTTTAAGGATTAAATGTTCTCAAAACATACCTCCCTCCCTACACAGAGAGGGATATGAGAAGACTAAATAAGTGTCAGGACAGCTAGATCCTCTGCACGTGCTAAAATTTCATCTTGGTTTAAAAAGAGATTAAGTTGGAGTCTCCCCCTTGAATTAATCCTTTGGTCCTTGACCACCAATTTTGAGCTTCAAATAAAATACAACAAATTAATTCTCAAAAGTGTTCTTATCTCTCAGTTTCTTTTGTTTGTTTGCTATTAAAGTTTAGGCGTTGGAACTTTGTTAAGAAAACAAAGTGGTTTGTGTAAATATTTAATTGTTTGTTTGTAACCTATTAGAATCCCATAAAGCTTTAATGCTGCCACTGGCACTTTCAGTTATTAAAAATGACAATTACATAAAAACAGTCTTAAGGGTCTTCATATTAATTTAAAAAGTAGTGGGCATTCCAGATACTTTTCCTTCTGAGATTTGTGGAAATACTGGGAATAAGCATCAAAAAGAGGAGAGTCTCCTGTTTACTGTATCGGAGCTGTTGCTAAAGACCTTTTTGGACATTCTGACCTCTCCCTCCCTCCCATCTCCCCCCTCCCCGCATTTCTTTCCTCAACATATGGAATTTAGATACAATAGATAGTTTCCTCTTTCCCATCCCATTTCTGTATAACAAAACCTGTATTTTCATACACTAGTGCTGATGACCATATTCATACGTTCTAGAAATTATTCTAAACATCTTCACACATCTAATCTCTGCAAAGTCTTGGATAGATGAAACACCAACATAAGTAGTTAGGACATTTACTGAGCCAAGACAAAACTTTCTAGCTCACTCCCAATATTTTTACTCCCAAGATGCATATTTTAAATAGTAATTATAAACTACTTTTTCTTCTTCTGTCAAATGAATAACCTTCATGGTAATGACCACATACGCCAGTCCAATGGAAAATATAGCTTTTTCTCTTTTTAACATTTTTTTCTGGATTTCTTTATTTCCTGTTCTGGACTTAACAAGTAAACGTGGTCTTAAAAAGAAGACACTACAGATAAGCAGTTTGAAGGGCCTCATTACTTCTTAAGTAAGAATTAAAGAAAACTTCACAAGTGAAGTTGTCAGTGGGGACAGCCACCTGTGACTGACAGGTCACACGACAAGCTCAGACAGTCGGTCACCTCAGTAGCTGTACTGGGGGATCTTGTGAAGAGGGGCTGCTCCATGGAACAAGGTAGATAGAGACAGGAGTAAAACCAACAGAAAATTCCCACAGCCATCAGTGCTGCCTTACCCCAGCACCGCTCCACACACCCTGGGCTATCCAGCAAGAAAGCAGCGCCGTGCCTGCACATACACCGACCCTGTTTACACTGTTAACCCCGACGGATCTCGCTCTTGCTCCAGTTCTCCAAGGCATACGGAGGGTTCTTGGCATTTCTTTCTTGCCTCATCACTTGATGTTATTTTAAAGAACAGTATTGCAAAGAGGATTAAAATCCTTAGGGTATTTTGCTCGCTAACAGCCTCAGAGACCCTGTTACAGCCACAGCAGGGACATGAGATCACTCTCTTACCCAGATATTATCTCCTAATATGTTTGGGATAGAAGCAGAAAAGACAGGTCGATTGGCCAAACCTGTCACTCCCTGCTTTCTGCCACTACTTTTCTGCTGATCGTCTTTGCTCTGCTCTTTCAAAAAATAATCTTAATAAAAAAATAATCAAAATAATTTCTACATCTTGTTGTTCCCATTTAGATATTTCAAAGATGTTGACTGTGCCACATACGCTTTGGGTATTTACCATGGAACACTAAGTTTAATGAATCATGAAAAATTACTCACAGAGCAAATATTGTATGGAGAGAGGAACCTGAAGTCCACAGGCAATATCTAGAACTGAGAATGTTAATATTGTGCTTACAACAGGATGTCAAGAAGATCTAACACCATTTTCTCAGAAAAGTATTAACGACATAACCAAACAGAAGCTGATAGTATTTGATTACTATTCCTTTCACTTTTTTCTTTGACCTTGTAAACTGATATTTGGAAAATTATAAACATGTCTGCCCTGCAGGCAGAGGAATCCAGAAGAGCAACAATGCAAACTGTCTTGGCAAGGTGCACACTGGATGTCATCACCAGAAACATCGCAAAATAGCGTTGTTACAAACACAGGTGACACTACCTAGAATAGACATTATTTTATAATGGGATAACACCTGTCATTCCTGAGATAATCTCTATGCATACTGTCCACGGGTTGAAAAACACAAAGGGAAAATTTCAACAAATGTTTAATGAGTACATAAGAGAACGGAACAGGTTAAATGAATATATGTACTTCAAAATAAGTTAGTCATTTTATGTGTTAAATGAATCATTAGGAGAAAATTCCAATAAGGCTTTATTTTATTACTTGTCATGCTTCTCTACCTCCCTCCCCAGAACAAAGCTTCTCCCTCATCCTGCATGCTGTTTTCTTAGAAATGGCCATTACTCTTTCTGCAGCAGTAGAAAGAACTAGCAAAATATTCCTGGTACCTGCTAACTTTTCAAGTAGGATTTTTCTGTATTTGGGCCAGGCATGCTATATGTGACATACTACAGCTGGCAAGTGATAGGATTTTCAGATTTAAAAACTGTCCGTCTGTTCACTACTTTAACTCTTCGATAAAATTAATTACAAGCCTTTCTCTCTTTACATTCTAACTTTTCTCTAATATTCCTAGGTAGTAGCCTCAAGATTGTTCTCAGTGAAAAAAAAAAAAAAATCACAAAAAGTGTGTTCAATTGCAAGTGCAATATAAACCTTAGAGGCAGGCAATATAATTATTGCCATAAGCTCATCTCTATGTCAGCTTAGCATTTGCTAGGGAACAACTTAAGAGTTATTTTTAGGCATTTAAACAGGGGCACATCTGGCATGGGGTGTTCATTAATGAAGTGTGTTAAAACTGGTAAGACATTGCTGTTATCAACAGAGGAATGCGCTGAGATTCTGCGACATTTGGCCTCGTATTTTTATGTGCTCCTTTGAATGCTAAGTGTTAATAATGATGAATCAAAACCTGGCAGAATGTTCTTTTCGCAATATCAGCCATAACATTACAATCTTTCAAGGTGTCGACATAAATTTCTGTCTTCAAATTAAGTAAATTCAAGCATTTGGACATACTTCTAGAATGATCTCTCATGCATATGCTGTATTTGGTATCACGTAGCGTTACAGAGATAGCTCAGAAATAATTAATTGCTAGACAATCCATTTTTAAAACCAGTGACTGATCATATAAATTACAATATGCTTTCCAAAATAAAAATTTTCTAAAATATGCAGCATATTGTAGACAAAAATACAACTTCAGCAAGCATTCTTCATTTTAAATTAGTTGGGGAAAAATGTATGTACATAGTAATTTTGATCACTCTAACCTGGAAGAAGTCTTGTTTATAATATAGTTCCAGAGAAAGCTTTTGAAGATGCATAATCGAGCAGAATGTGCCCTAGCCTGTACTGTATGTAAATTTCTTTTCCTCTTTTGCCCTTTATTTCTTACTGTAGTAAGAGCAAGTGTTTTCTGTATAAGAACTCAGATTTAAAAAAATCAAAAGAAGTGCAATAAATAAGCGAAAATTCAGTAGCATAAAGGATGATGGGTTTATGTGAAAATAAATGTATTCTGAACAAATTAGATATTGGGTAAGTAAAAGAGGCTTTTTGAAACTATGATGTTAATTTATTCCTTAGTATTTTCTATTCCATATTTTCTGTCTATCTTGAATAGCATGGAAGTAAGTGATCACAAAGAGCACTCTGCCCTCACTGTTCATAATTTTTTGGGCCAAAATGAGAGTTTCCTCCACAACTTGACATCATGCACAGACAGAGTTACTTTATAAGCTTGAAGCTTATTGGCATAGGAGCATGATGACACATGCCACTCTAACATATGCATCTTTACCTCCTGATCTTGTGAGACACCCACATTTTCCATTCACAAGAAACAACACATTAAATCCTCTAACAGAAGTGGATCAAATTAAATGTTGAGTATGCCCTAGAACTTATAAAAATGTTTATAAAAGTATTTAAACATCTGAATAGTGAACATCACCCAGAAAACAGATTGTAAAGGGTCACAGTCTAACACCCTACAGAAAATTGGGAAGATAAAAGTGGTGCACTCAAGCACAATGTCAGGCCAGAAGTATATAAAACACATCTGGTCAGAGAAGTTCATTGTCTGTATGAGATGGAATCACCTCTCATTTCATGTTAAATATATACACTAACCTCATCCACAGATCATGTCTTTAATTCTACAAAGAGTAGTGATTTATTCTCTTTTAAAGTTAAAATTACGGTAAGCAACTGGACACTAAGAAGAGGAAAGGTAAATACTGGATATATGTTGAGAGGAAGAAGGTCTGAGCCACCAGAACAGCAGAAGTGATCTTTTTAATTTGCTAAGGTCCACCAGAGGATGTTCCTTCAAACTCCTTAGTAACAGAGGGAAGTTATTTCAGGTCTCCGGAGGAAATTGCTTAATTCATTTGCATGACATTTAGTGTCATATTCATGCTGAGAAAGACACATTTAGTTGGAAGGGAATAATTCATTAAAGGGTATAAGGTAATTCTCGACTTCCATAGTTTTTGCATAGAGAGAATTCCAAATCCTGCTGATACTGAGGCAAAATGGATATAGTAAGATCTGTGTTTTGGCTAACAGCACCACAGATATTGGCTATGTCTGATACTTCTGCATCCAGTCTTGAAGTTTTCCAGCTGGAACTGATACTGATTTATGCTTGGCTATCGTACGGATGACATGCTCTCAAGAAGGTCTGGAAAAAAGAAATAAGACTTCATGCCAATAGCAGGAGACGTTCACATCCATGAAGAGACTGCCCTACAAAGTACAATCCAGATTCCTCATTAGTAATACCAGCAGGATCAGCGTACTTGAGTGATCAACAGTGGTCCAGGTACAGAATCAAGGGCAGGTCCACAAAAAGTGGCAAATCTAAGTATTATCAACTACAGGACGAAAACACTTGAGGCAAAAGTTTGCAACATATGCCAGAATATAAATTAAAACTGTGATTGCAATGACTGTATTTCAAGACAGTCTAGATCTTACTGCTGCATAAACACAAGAGGAGAAAGGTTACACAATGTGATCCTTGAAACATTAAGAAGTTAAGAATAAATATCTTCTGTCTTAGAGTCTTTTCCTGGGTAAAACCACTTTTAAATTGTTATTTTTAATATCTATCTTTGAAGCTATTGTGAACTGTTGAGTACCTGACCTTTTTGAAAACTTAACCACCCTCTTCGAGTTCCCAAACAGAAGAGAAGCACTGTTTCAGGGATTAGTCAGATACTTAAAAGAACTGAACATCTGTGAAATGGCAGTTTTGCCGCAGTGCAGGCTGTAACATTGGGAGAACTTGTTCAAGACAGTTTGCCATGACTGATGCATGGCTTGATGATAAAGGAAACGTGTCTAATGGTTATCTACCACTGAAAGAGGAGGTTTGGGCCTGTTCTTGAATTCTCTTCCCTTCTGTTGGAACTGAAAATTGACAGATGTTGTAGTTAACTTGTTAAAGATGGCAAACTGCAAGAAACTGTTGTTTGTGCCACTGAGGATTTCTGATCCCATGGCTTTATCACAGCAAGTCGTGCAAAATACCTTGCACGTGCAATTGATATTGTTAAGATCCAAGAAGCTGTTTAGACAGTGGAGCAAAGATACCTTGTATTTCTGGACCCCCTATGAGTTTTCTGGGGTTTTACACAAGGCAGAGTGACTACATTAGGTTTCCACGAAAACAAGCTCTAGGAACTCCCTACAGCTGGTCAAGTAAATTGACATTGTTGTGAGTTCAAATGCGACTAATAGAAATGTGTTTACATTTCTTCCCTACCTTTTGAAAACAATGCAGTTAAAACAAAACAAAACAAAAAACCCCCAACCCAATAATTTGAAAAAGACAGAGCTTTCTGACTGCATGCCAAGATTTTTAGCTATTCACTTTCTGCCCATGGAGACAAAGCCAATTTTGTAAATAACTAGGCTATAATCCAAAGCCAGAAATCAAGACTCATTTTATGAAATTTCTTTCCTTCAAAAATTTTGAAAGAATGTTTGTATCGGTGTGTATTGGAGATGAGCGTTTTTTCCCTATGGGAAAAAGGGTTTTGCTTTTTCAAACAAGCTCAGATCATTAGCTTTGTCTTTAGAAACCTTATATTTCCTGTCACAAGCTTCCACATGCTCTAACTGGAACTGCTTTTGTGTGTATAATCTTATAAAAACAATGACAGTAACAGCACGTATAAATCAAACAATTAAGCTACTGCAATGGGAGGAGTATCACGTCTCTGTGTCTTAAATCATATTTGCAGTTTGGGTACTGTCCTGCCTAATATATCTAAATGGTGCAATGTTTTGTCTGCCATAAATAGCAGCTTTTACTTTCTTTGTGATTCTACTATATCAGCCATGCACTAGGATAAACAACACACGATAAAAGAGCAGAAGGCACAGTTAAGATAGAATCATTATGCAAATAGGTTATGGCATGCTTTGTATGAGAACAGCTTCCCTAAAGAGACCTAATGGGATGACTGACCTATAAAGCATTTAATTTGTTGTTAGCATTTCATTTAATTGTCTTTCAGTTCCTCTAGGAATAAAACTTTTAATTGTAAAAACTTCTAAATGACATAATGGTTGATTTCTCTTTCTGTAACTAACAGGTTCCTCTCATAGTAAAAATAGCTTGCTGTAATTTCTAACTGTACTTTTTAAATCCTGGTGTAATTCTGGTGAAAAAGATGTTAGACTTCAGCTGACAAAACTCTATTAAAAGAATATTATTCTAGAAATGTTAATGAGAGGCATGTTGAAGAAAGACTATATATCTTGATATACAGGTATACAACAGATGATCAATTTTTCTTACTTTTGACCTTTGAGCGGTAGACTCAGGATCCATAGTCCTAGCAGAATTGATTATTGTGTGAAGGTTACATGCAATAGGGGGTAAATAGAGTATATACATAAATCTTCATTTTCTTTGACCAACTACAAAGGAGATTTAAAATCACTACCAAAACTCCAATGGCATCTAGTGTTAATTACTAAGTCTAACTAAAGGGACTATCTAAATAATGTATTATGAAATGTATTGGTTATTTCAATAAAACCCTTCAGATGTGTTTACAATGATAAACCATTTTTTTCCACAGAGAGGCAAATTTTATGTCTCCAAAGGCAGGCCTGGAAGCAACTCTTAGGATATGATAAAGTATAAGGTCATTACTGTTGGGAACCTGCTTTTAAAGGTTGGGCTTTTTTATTGGATGAACAATGGGATGGCTGACATAACTTGAGTTTAAAATGCTATAGTCTTCTGACTGACTGAACAATACTGGGACTTCTTTCAGAGAAACAAGGAAGCATTTTGTAACCAACACATCAGTATTTAAGGTATCCACATGAAATGGAACCAGCTGCAGTGGTTCCCAATAATGTAGAACAGCGATTCCCCTGTGCTTCCCAAAAATTATGTAGTTAAATTTTTTGCATTAAGCTCCTCAACATCTCCAGAGGAATTTCTTTCACATTATGCATTTATCTAAAACTGTTCTGGTACATGGATATATTATATTCCATGTGATGACTTAACTCTCTACCTTTAAGTATTATTTTTAGGCCAGATGTGTATCCATACAAACTAGAACTGCATAAGCAAAAGAGAGACATCCACCAGCGTCAACTGAGCCTGGCATGTCTAGGCTTTCTGCTTCTAGCCTGTTTAAAATACGGCCAAACAATATCAGCTGGCCCATCTGAAAGAACCTCCTTGCCCCTATCTGTCTGGAGCTGAGAACTACTGTGTAAATCCTTATGTCAGTAGGGGGACTGATATCTCACTGGGAAGAGGTTCTTACCAATCTTGGATAAGTGACCCAACCAGTAAGATGTAGGGGATACTATTTTTTTTTGAGTTTATTGTAAATATTTGAACTAAATTGTTTTATTGTAAATCTGAATAGAATCTGAACCTAATTACAGTCTTTATGTTGCTGTTGCCATATCAGAAAACCAACTGCTTTCACACCCAGACCTTCCTCTTTTACTCCTCTGTGTTGGTTACGTACCTCCATGTTCCACAAGGGGAGGGATGTTTACAGGGGATTCAACTTGAAAAGGAGTTAGCACAGTCTGTATTCAAACTTGGATCTAAGAAGTACTTACATGTCCAAGAAGAAAGTCCCAGCCAGTGGAAATCCTCAGGCATCGATACCAGATCCAAACAGTAGTCCTTATGAACGAGCTGGGTGACAGGAGAGAATGCAATCTCACCAAGGTTGCAGACAATACTAAACTGGAAGGAAAAAAAACCAACAAACCTCAACAAGCTAGAATATTGTACAAGAATTCCATGAGGTTCAATAAAGATAAATGTAAGTCCTACACCTGTGGTGGAATAATCTGAAATAAGAGTACAGGCTCAGGAATCAATCTGCTTAAAATGACCTGGGATCCCTGGTGAACAACAAGCTGAGCACGAGCCAGCAATATGCCCTGGCAGCCAAGACTGTCAACAGCATCTTGGGCTACACCAGCAAGAGAACAGCCACAAAGATCAGGGAACGTGATCATTCCTCCCATTCAAAACCTGTCAGTTCATACCTGGAATAGTTGGTCCAGTTTTGATCCCCCTTTTCCAAAGAGACAATAAAAAATGGAAAAGGTACAGCAGAGAGCCATCAGGATAACCAGATGGTGGGAGAACTTGGCATGTGAAGGAAGGATAAAAGAATTTGTTTTGTTCATCCAAGAGACGAGATGGCTCAGGAAAAAAACAATCACAAATTTCCAACACCTAAAAGGTAATTATAGAAATGATGGAGGTACTCTCTTCACAAGGATGTATTCTTACAGGAAAAAAACAATCACAAATTTCCAACACCTAAAAGGTAATTATAGAAATGATGGAGGTACTCTCTTCACAAGGATGTATTCTTACAGGATAAGAGTCAACAGGCTTACGTTGCTTCAGGGGAAATATTGGTCTGAAAATAAGAAAACAATTCATTGCAAGAAAAAACAACATTGGAATAAGTTACAGAGAAGTGGTGGAATCTCCCTCGCTGGAAATAGTCTAGCCTCAGCCTGACAGGGATAACCTTTCAACAGAAGGTTGGACCAGATGGTCTCCAGAGAAGCCTCCCAACCTATATTTTTCTAGGATTCTAAAAAAGTCTCGTATGTTGCTATGACATTTCTTCCTACCCAGCCTTTTTAAAAAAATTAAAATCTTGTCTGAAATTTATACTTCATTTCACAACCATTTATCATGTTAATAATTTTGTTATGAAAAGAAACATCCTTTCTACAAATTGAACAAATGCAAACACTTCAGTCATTAGAAAAACAAGTTTATAGGCTAAGTCTGCTGATAAGATAAAGACAACAACTGCTTATCAGCTATGGATTTGAGATGGATATATTTCAGTTCTTGCTCCAGAGAATATTAAAATTAAATACAAACATTGAGTATTACATATTTAAAAATGTCAGAGTAAAAGACTCTATTTCTAATCTCACCCAAGGAAAAAAAAAAAAAAATCACAATTTTTATAAAGGCTCTTCCTAATTCTAAAGTATTGAAATAATATTGAAAGACATATTTGAATGGGGATAGAAATACACATGATCCTTCTGGAAAGGATGCTTTTAGTATTCTGTTAGCATTCTTCTCCAGGAAGCTGCAGAACTCATGCATTTTCATTTAGATTCTTCTATCTTAACCTTTCTTCATGTCATTGCACCCTTAAGCAAGAGTGTGTAATGTATATTATTTCATCCATTAATTTCCCATTTCTAATGCTACTATACCTCAAAATGATTCACTGTGGGTAATTCTGAAATATTTTGTCCAGCATAATATCACACTCAACAAACAATTCAAAGCAATCAAATAAAAATGAAAAGCCTAAACCCCAGAAATATCTAGGGTTTGTCATCCCACTATTTTATAAATATATGAGTAATTAAAAAAAAAAAAAACATTTCTTAGTTCTACATAGCCTATCCACATTCTAGAATTAATATCCATTTCTGAAAGCAAGATAAAACCACACACACTGCTGTTTGTAAAACAATTTACAAGACTAGTTTAAGAAAGATAAGTGAACTTGAACTGAAAGGAAGAGACATTGAACTGGTGATGCTGAGAAGTTGAGAGTTCCCAACAATGGGTGAAAAGCAAAAACAGGCCTCAAAATACAATAGATGTAACTGCAAATTCTTGTAACACTTCAGGATTCTAAGTGCTGAGGACAGAGTGATTCCTGGAGTCATTTTGTTGGAAATAATTAATTGGAAAAGGAATCAGAGGGAAAGAAGGCAACAGGTAGGATTTCTAACATGGCTGAAGAGTGAGAGAATAAAAACACATTGTTCCTCTTTTTATACTACTTTCAGAATGTAACACTTGAGATAATTTTACTTAAAATTGCAGTTTCACTACCATTTTATAAATTGGGGTGGTTTTGACAGTTAATGTTTAATTGCAAACCTGCCAAATTTCACTTGTGGCACTGCGAACAAAACCGCTTAGTACACACTGAAGGGCAATCATTACTGATATCAACCATCACACTAAAATTATATATTTCTATTTTTTACATTCACAGAATGGGAAAAGATTAGCTGACTTAGCAGATCATGGAGAAAGTAGAAGAGATGTTTACAAAAATGCACTGGTATTCAGGAGGAATGTGATGAATCAAGACTACCCCCACACAGATTTAACGTTACTGAAGATAGGTTGCTCCCTAACCTCTTTATCTTATAAAATCTTACACAATTCACAGTGGGATGAGTGGAAAATCACACTTGTTTAACTCCTCTAATTCAGAAGTTTTTCTTCAGAAAAAACGAAACTAATCTCTGCACAGATTAATGCTCCTAAACTAATTCATATTCAAGTCCCTTAGTAAAGCATCTGTTAAGTTTCCCCGTATCATATATGTGTTAGGCAGAGAGCCTCAGGGTTTTTAACTACAATAAATCCAAAGTTGCTTTTCCAAACCTATTGCTCCTACAGCAGTTTTCCATTTCACAACAACTTCCTCTTAGATTTATATTGTTTAAAATGTATTTGCCCTCTACTAATCAAGGATGTTTGGAAATCTCTCTGATTGCTTTTCCCATGATCATCATCTCTGCTATCCCCTCAGATATCACTGTTTATTTCAACTGTCTCAGATACCTATAACGTTGCAGAAAAAAAATATGGCCCAGTTTTGCCAG
The DNA here is from genome assembly GCF_000699245.1 of Pterocles gutturalis. NCBI lineage: Eukaryota > Metazoa > Chordata > Aves > Pterocliformes > Pteroclidae > Pterocles > Pterocles gutturalis. The sequence continues at coordinate 46,037 of NW_010110210.1, read as the reverse complement.
AAAAATTTAGCACAGTCTTAATTTCACTTTCACAGTTTCAAGTAAGTGATACCTTTCAAGTTAGTATCACTTTTGTTCGAGCAAAGGAAAGGACAATGAGACTGAGAACTAAGCCTCTTTCCAGGTCACTGTTTGAATTAGCTTAATTTATTTCTTGCTACTCAGGATTATCCACTAAATTATTTCCATAGCTTGATACTTTAGCCTGTAAATTATTTGTTAAAAGTTAACCAGAATGAATATTTTATACCACAACGGGACGTTGCGCTGTTTATGTCAACTGTGTCCAAACTACATGGCATTTGTTTTCATTTGTTAAGTAACTGTAAAAGCTCCTTCATCAAGACATCTCTCTTAGGAGCTGATTTAAGACAGTGAAATGAACTCATGAGGAACTCCAGATCATGTAAAATCAGGCCCAATCCACAAATGTAAATGTATTTCTTTCTGATTTATACTCCAAGATCAACACAAAACTTTCCTGTTGCAGAGAACAAAATACACCAACTGACAAATCTCACTCACTGTTCCTAGGAGATAACAACAATAGACAGCTAAATATTAGGATGAACAGTGTGGAACAAAACCAAAATAAAAACTATATCATGTTCAAATTTCCAAGACTGAATTTCAGAGGTTTTTTTTCTTATGAATGCTCTACAAATATCCATTCATGGTTAATTGTTAAAAAAAAAAAAAACATAACTGAAGTGCCACTACAATCAACACAAACAGGTGGTGTTTCACCATACTATACTGGTTCAAAAATTCCACCTTTTGGAAGTTTATACATAACCTGCATGCAACCATCAGTCCACTGGATCATTTTTTTTACATCTTCCTCTAAACAGTAGTCTCTTGTAAACATCTTGGAAACCTGCCATACATCCATGGTGTTTTTTTATATAATTACTGGAGCACAATTTCAGTCAGAGTCTAGAAACATATGGAAAGTAAGAATTTACAAAAGGAAGCAACAGCAATCATCAGTCCTGCAGGTCTGAAATTTACAGGTTTCAGCAGATGTTTAGGCTGCAACCTTTCAGAGATATATAGTTAATGTCTTATGGAAGAATTATTCTGTGATCAAGGAAAGGCTTCTTGAGACATAAATGAGAAGAGCTATCACTATCACAAAAATCTACAAATCTACAAAATACTTACCACGAAGTGCTGTCATTATTACAATACATCTTTCCCTCTTTGCTACTATTATTACTGATTATTCTGTTTTGAAGTGAAGGGACAGACATTCTCCCTTGTCTGAGTATTCCACTTACAAGAGGATGCAGACACTTTGTGAAAACCTGTCTGTGTCTTATTTAAATTGGGGGACAGACAAAGATGACATTAATGGCAAACAAAAAGTTTAGACTAACATGGTCAGAACAACTGGTTTTAAAAAAAAGTGAAGTGACTTGACAGGATTTTACTTTTATTTTTGCTGGCAAGGCATCATATGAAAATAAGATGAAAATTCAGGCTTTAGAATGAACATTGTTAGAATCTGCTTATAATGGGTTAAATTCTAAGGCTAAATTTCAGTGAAATTCAGAAAATTCAGCCCTGGCTCTGAGCTGTAGCCAATATATGTATTGCTATTATGGGCCCATAAAATGAATCACAAAATTTATTTTCTTTATTAAAAGAATGTAAAATGAAATGTTAACTTTCAGCCTTTTTCATATTAACTCAGGGTATGGAAGAATAATCAAAAAGCCTATAAGAACTGGAACTTCCTTGCCATATTTTGCTTTTAAGAAAGGAGAAATACTGATAAAGGGGAAAATGTTAAAAAGCAAATAATAATAGACTGTAGTTGAAAGGCTTTATAGATTTCCCTGTTTTTCCAAGTGTGGTTTAGCTTTCAGAGGACAGTAACATTTTTTATAACTCAGGCTGAAATTTTATACCCTATGACTGCAGTTAATAATATAAATTAATAACCTGAAATATAAGCCAAACATTTTGAAATCCAGTCATATCCGAGCTGCAGATGAGTTCACAAAGCTAACTTTTGGGTTCCATTTTTAAGTATTCTCACATTTCAATGAAGAAGAAAGAGCACATCCCTTTCAGCATGGTTTTCAAAGCCTTCATTTATAAATATGGTGGGGTCTGCATACACTATTCTGTAGAAAGCTTACAGTAATGTTTTGGCACTGCAGTTATTAGGTGTGATGTGTTCTTTTATGTTTGTGTGATAATACAGCAGGTTCACACCCTCCTTTAGCTGTATAAAAATGTTGAACAGTGTTCACTGTACAGATTAATCACATTCCATCTCTGCAGCACCATAAATTTCTATTACATCTGACTTTTGACATCTTCGTACTTGGCAAGACAATACAGATATCGGTAAAGATAGTCAGCTACCTCTCCATTCATTCAGTATGTAATCTAAATTGGAAGGCAGAGTAAAGCTCTTTGAAATTGTTGCCACTGACGCCTGCTCTGCAGTAGGAGGTGAACTGTAATCATATTTACGCAGTTTAATCAGAAGTCGCCAACCAGTTGCAGTAACCTGTCAGACACACCGCAACGGACAGTATACAAACAGTGCATCAAGGACTGTGCTCCACCTCCAGGAGTTAGCACTTGTCTCATTCTTAGTAACACAGAGTTTAGTATGGTACAGCTGCAGAGAAAAGCAGCACGATACTTGACAGATACAAAGAAAACAAGGAAGAACTCCAGAAGTTAAAGGAAACTTCTAAAAGTGACCTCTTCTGCCCTCTCTGTGAGACTGGATGTTCTGATCACTTTTATGCCACTACCTAAAAATGTAAAAGCTATATTGGGATGAGGCTAGTAGGGTGAAATATTAGCTGAGAAAATGACAATGTTCTTTGTTGGTGATTTATTCTGGCTTCAGTTAATGTGTTTTCTTAAGCTTTTGGATAGTGTCATCTTCATTCTAAATTGTTAAGTTTCAGACATGCAGCTATATTATTAAAAATTCCTTTTGATAGAATTAGACTATCATTACCACGTAATGAGAAGAATATTACTGACTTTGTGAGGAATTATGTCTTCCAGGATTTTAATCTAAATTAAACTTTGGTCTGACTTAAAAGAATAAATTGTCTCTGAAGTCTACAGTTTCCTTGGTGATATTTTTTATTCTTGTGTCACAATGCAAGCAGAAGAAACATTTTAAACTTTTGTAAGATTACTTTCCAATACTGCAAAATATGAAGATCACACAAAAAATTGAATGATGCCAAATGAATGGAGTAGAGAGCATGTAATTATGACTAAAGTGGGATTAAATAAGTAAAGGTTAAGTGCAAGCATGACATGATAGAGCAGGGAAAAAAGGAAAGGAAAAATTTCACTGTGCTTCATTTCATAACTCACACATACAAGTTTTATAAGTCATAGATAATTCATATAGATCATTTTATATATATATATATAAGGTTTGTGCCATGAAGTTGCACAGAGAATCAACTGACTCTGTTTTAAAAGATGGAAATTACTAATAAACAAACAGACATGGAAGAAAGGTAGAAACATTTTTTTTTTTTTTTTTAAATAGATGTTAAAGTTATTTCTGCTTGATAAAATACCACTCTAGCTTAAGGTCCATATATCTCTCAGAGATTCATTTTCTCTTTCTCTCTCTTTCCATACTATATGTAATATTGTTAAATATGTATATGTATACACACGTGAGTGGAAGGGCAAATGGGAAATACTATAGTATTGAGGAGTCTAACACAGATATGTGCTAATTTGACTTTTTTCTTGAAAGACAACTACTTCCATTATCTGGAATTTGCAATAAATAAAACTTTAGAGTCACTACCTTACAGGAAAGCCATACACCAAAGGACTACAGAAGGCCAGAATAATTACTTGAGAGTAAGAAATCCAATACAAAGAACTTCTTAATATACATAGTGCCTTTTCAAAGTAGACAAAAATTATATGAAAATCTAATAATTTTTCAGAGAGACATGAAGGAAAAAATCAAATCGGGCATTTTGTCCAGAATACATGCTGCTATATAAAAAAAAACTGATGCGAAGAGAGCAGTGGGGTGCTTTCAAAGCAGTTTGATCTGAAACACACCAATGTATTTAAAGATAGACCTCATTTCAATATTCATACTGACCAAAATCAATGACAACAGAATCTCTTTGAAGAGGAGCTCCTGGGTTTACCTTTGCAAATGCTCATCACTGTGCGTGCTGGCCTCTTTTGTATCTTGAGAAATTTCCAGAAGTGGAAATCTTGAAAGCACATATTTATTCTAGGGCAGTTTACTGCTGTTTTTTTCAAGACAGTTTGTCAGGTTAGTGTCACCCTTTTGTAACTGAAGGGTCATTATGATCAGAGCCCGCTAACTTTTTAAGGATCCATATGTAGAATCACTCTTCACGGGGCAGATGATTCTCTATCACACTGACATTATTTTATGATGATGTGTTACAATTCCAATCAGAAAAGGTCAGAGCTGGCACTAAAAGAACGGTGATTTATTATTCAGAGGAAGATTGCATTGCAACCCATAAAGCATTCAGTACTACCATTAAGACAAAACCTACAGTCGGAATAGTAGCAATACTATGGTCCCAGGGTATTTAACTGCTGCCCCAGCAGGAAGTGCAAGAATAATCCCATTTATTTAGCAATTTAAAAAATACAATTCTGTACCTTTTTAGTCTCTCCTTATTAAAGTCATAAATAATAATTTGATTAATAATGGTCAAAGCCACTGTCCAAACTTGATTTTTTTCCTGTAGCCGGTATTCTTTCAAAGATTAATGAAATATTAAAGTTTTTTGTTAGAACAGGACAGAAAGACAGAAAATTAGCTAAACATATGTGACTGTCATACCGCAAACGTGATCAAGTACATCCTATTTTTAATATTTTTTGTGGACATTTTAAGAAATTTGAAAAGACAAATAAGCCTTTTACAGCAGAATAGCTCAATCAATATTCTAAGAAAAGCATTCACTTGTCTAGAAACATATACACGTAATTAGGAGTCTAACGTTTGATCAAATCCTGTGAAACTGCGAGGACACCCACAGCAGCAGAAGAACCAAGAACCAAGGTGCAGTGACCACGACTAAAACAGCAGTAGCAGATGCTGTACCTCAACACTCCCTCTTAATGAGGAAAGTGTATTTGGAGAAAGTGGGTTGTTGGCTTGTGTGAGGACTCAAGGTCATTATCTAGACAGGGCATTAATTTCTTTTGGAAGAATTCTTACACTATGAGTTGAAACGAGAAAAATAGAAAACTCGTAATTGTTAGGAACTATGACTAATTTGTCCAGAGTTGAACATTTTCTTGGACTTTTAATTCATCACAGCAGGGAAATGGTGGCAGCCGGCCTGAAGTGTGTGCATTGCCTTGCATCTTGGACAGATGTACAGAGCATTCTTTTCAAATATAGCTTGAAGAATAATGGGAAATAGTAGTGAAAATGAGTGCTAATAATACAGATGGAAGTTCTTCGATTGTCTTTACCTTATCATCTCAAAGCACCTCCCAAAATGACAGGGACTATTTACTAATTTTCAGCTTATTGTGCCAATGCAGTGAACCCTTCATTTCAATAGTATTGATTTTCCCCGAATAACTTGAGTTCTAACCAGTGGTTTCCCACTCAAAAAGCATACCTTAGTAATACCTTTCGTTCCTGTGTATAAAGTACTTTAAAAACCTTTTACAGTAGAAATGGAATTTTCCTTCTAATCTCTTGAAAGTCTTCAATTAATGGAACCTATTATTTCACAGCATGTAGTAAAATATTAACTTTTAATTCTTATCAGCATCATTAGGGCATTTCTTAAATTCACATTTCCATCTCCAGTAACAGTATTATCACAAGAGGCCAGCACAAATATCTTTAAAAAACCAAGCCAATCCTAAATGAGAAAATCAAGCACGAGAATATTTAAATTTCTTCAAAATTCCATCTGGGGCGCAAAAAGCCAAAGTTACTTTGTTTTCTTTATTCTTGAGGAGTGGGAAAGCAAACCAGCAAGGCAGCATTTCTCTGCAGTTATCTGGAGCCTGGAAAACTTGAGACCCTTGGAAGAAGTTAAAATAAGGTCTCAGGCTTTAAAAGCCTTCTGTATTCAGACCTCTGTGCTCAACAGAGGAGACAGCTTGAAGTAAACCAAGCCTCTATAGAGTTCATACATTTTTACAAGTTTCCAGTATCAGAAACTAATTTAATCATCATTTCCACTGTGGAAAACGAAGTTACAGGTGCCCCCTGCACTTCAGAAATCTTTTTTTTTTTTTTTTAATGGTAAATAATAGCTTCCAAACAGGTTGGACCACATTAGTGATGTGGAAAATCATCCCAGGTCAAGGCACAACAAGATAATAAGTGCAGCCTGAATATGCTAATAAGCATCTTTCTTAAGTAAGGTCAGAAAGTCCTCCTGTGGCAGACTCAGGAACAAAATAGTTATATGCAAATACAAATTCTAAGATAATTGTCTTATTTTCTTTTGCTGGAGACTTTTTTTTTTTTTTTTTTTTGGTATTCAACCAAATTACAGTTTCTGCAATCAGTCATTGTTGTTTTCTTTCTTTAAATGGAAATTTTGAAGTTTTTTTGAAAGGAAAAATACTTGTCATGAGCCCTGAACTCTGAGGTGAAGCAGCCAAGGTCAGGACGCCGTAGAGCAAGAAGGGTTTTGCTCTGCTGAATACAGTTTGCAAGCAGAATCTATACTATTTGGGAACTCGATAGCAGTGGAAGAAAATGCATGAATGTAATAAATTTGAGTGCTTTAAATAATGTGTGATCTAATATACTGCTTTAAAATATTAACATTTCAAATTATGAAAGATTCCTCTTATACCTGATATATGACGATATTTCAGCAATTTCCATTCTATCTCTAATGATAGCTGGTTCAGAATTGCTGATCCTGAGAAGTTTACTGAATTGGTTGTAAATCTGGAGAAAATGTATCCCCAAAAACAGCTGGCTACATAAAGGAAAATCCACGAAATTGTTGAAAGATACTAAAATAGGTGGTAAAGCTTACTTTTACAATTAAGATATGTACGCCAAAATATATATTGCTCATTACATGCTGTAAAGACAAGGTAAGTAGGTTATGAATTCACATCTTACATTACAATACAGTGCTTATGGTTACGCTGCCTTACTAGCATGGCAACTTCAAAATCCATCAAGCTTTATACTTATGCCCGAAGCAGAGAGATAAAAGAAAAAAAATACAAAACTGTCCATATTTAAGAAATAAGAATCTCTAAAAGTAATACTTGTTAAACTACGTGTATTCAAATTAAAAAAAAAAATTATAAAAGTTAGAGTGGTAAAGACAAAACATTCATCTAATCATCAGAATGTATGAAGCACATCACAAATCTCTCCAACAGCTGTTCTCTTACTGTAAAAATAAACTGTAAACATGCCTGAATTTGTTTTGACTGCTTTGACTACCCAGAACTTTATTTGTGTGACTGTTACAGCTATACGTTTATGGGAGAATTGGGGCAGCACTATTATCCCTACACCATACTACGTTCAGGAAAGAACTGTCTTCAAAAATTAATTCCATCTTATCTTTTTGATGTTTGGTACCTTCTAGGTAATTTGGGTTTTTAAACAAATACTGAAGAGATGTTTCCACTTTCTGTAAATTGCTGCTTCCTTCTTTGTGTTGCAGTTCAGACAGATTTTGAAGCTTTGAATGCAGAGATTCCAAAGCTCCTTCACATTAAGTCCCTTGGCACTTCAATCTTGTTGACTTCACTAATTAGTTTTCGTAATTTCTCAGTCTGCTCTTTTGGAATTAGAAATCTTAGTAACCAACCTGTTTTTGTTTATCCTTCTATTTAATTGCAAACGTATCAATTCATGCTCACTTATCCCAAGGTTATTCTCTTTGAGCAGATAATCACATACCCTCCTGTTGGTTCACTGACTATCCACAGTGAAGGAATCTAATGACTAACGCATCCCACAATATGAAGCTTCTGTCATTATTGGCAGCACTTGCTCCAGTCAATATGTGCAAATGCAATGTCTACTGTAATGACACAGATCTTGGTACAATTCCTCTCTCCATGACATTAACAATCTCTGCATCTATTTAAATCTGTGCATGGAAACTGGAGCAGAACAAAACACTGACTTAGAGAATGTTTGTTCACAATCTTTCCCAAAGTGATTTTCTGATTTTAACCTCTATTGTACTGTGTTTCTTCTAAAACATGCTGCAGCAGTGTGCTATTGCCTCTTTTTCTTTGTTTTGAACCCAACTTTTTGAAAAGCAAGTACTCTTCAGTTTCTTTATTCTAGTCGTGATGGCTCTCAAACAATGTTTCCATTGTTTCCCAAATGATTTTTTTTTTTAAACCAAGATGACTCAACATAAAGAAAAAAAAAAAAACAAACCCAAACCTGCTTGAGTTGAATATTTCTGCACAGGAATATGAACACATTCTGGAACTTCATTCCGTGAAACTTGACCTCTGGCTGTATCTATACCATTCAGGACAGCATTCATACCGTGTTGTTGCGTTTGTGTTTGTAATAGCAGTATTTTGCCAAAAAATGTGTAAATTGGAACCCACATTCAAAGGACTTGTACAAGCATCCTGTCATGATACAAACATAGCAAATGCTTTATGGAGCAGGGGATGTCTCTGCATGTCATACCATATAATTTTCAAATGATCCATGTATAGGAGAAACTTGAAAAAGTGTAATTTAAATGCAACTATCTCTGTTTTGTATGGTTCATTAACAGAAAGAAAAAGCAATCCTCCAAACTGACAAACCATTGGATGTGGTTTTTTAAGCCTCATTTTAACTGCACTATTAATTATCTGTTTCAAAACCCTATCTTCTACTCCACCTTTTTTTTTTTTCTTTTTTTGCAGTTTCTGCTTTGAAAAGTGAAAAACAACTTCTGTATTGAATCCGGTGTTCTGCTTTAATATACAACAAAGACAGAATAAGTCTTTGTTATTCTCACATCATTTTCTTTGCATTTGTATTCAACATACATTTGTGTTATTTTACTAGTCTTTGATTTTATTTTATTCTAATTCTTCCTTCTAATTAAAACCTCATATTTAATTTTCTACGTAGATGGCCCATAAGAAAGTTGTTTTGATGATGTTATTCAAAGCAGGTTAATAGGGTAATATATATTACCATAATTTATGTTATATTTGTTTCCTGTTGGAGTTTTGAATCTAGATAGCAACCGACAAAACACTGAAAAAACATTACGTAAAGAATTATTTACTGGCACTCTGTTCTAGTTCTGTACCAAGATTTGTATATCTTGGACCTCAATGCTGGCTCCAGGATAGGCTACTGAACATCTGAGATAAACTGGTTCCATCAAGAGATTTTAGCATGCATATCACAGTTTAAATATATATTTCCCCATATTGTATCCTTCTTTGTTTTAGTATTGAACCAAAGACTTCCCTCATATAATTGATCTATAAATATCTAAGAATGAAACAGTCAATTCAACTGGAATCAATTTAGGATTTGCTTTTTTAACAAATTTAAAAAAACCACCTCACCCTACACAACATCTTTAACCTATAAATCCCATATTCTTAATTTGAGTAGGGTTTTTTTTATTTTTTTTTTTTAATCAGAAATCAAGCCTTTTGCAAATCCACAGTTTGGTAGCAGAAACTGAGTGAAACTGCTTTTCTTCACTCTAGTACACAACTCCATCAATTTATAAACAGGGCAAGAGACTGTGTGCATAACATCAAAGGGGCTTTTCCTGAGACGCTGAAGCAATCCATAAAGATATAAAGAACTGACTTTTCAGGGTGACTGTTATGGCAAGATAAGAGCTGTTGTTGAAAGAATTATAAGAAAATATAATGTGAGAATTGTTGTTGCAGGCTTGGAAGAAGACAGAGTTGGAAACCACAGAAACAGAGTTGTTGTAATGAGCTCTAGTCAGATGGGTAAGTAGTTATATGACGGCACAAAAAATACACTGGGGAGCTGGACTTGACATTGATCGCTCAGCTTCTTTTCAACTTGAAATGAATTTTCAAACACTTGCTGAGATCCAGTTCCTATCCAATGGCAAGCACGTCATTGCAATTATTTTCATTTTAATGGCTGTTTCAAACAACAACAAAAAAATTTTTCAAAATCAAACACAGACCGTTTTAAGCAGTGTTCGAGAAGATCAGCTGGTTGTTAATTTACTGTACGAGAAGATCTATTCAACCCTTCACAAAACTGAAAACATATCTTCCATTATCAAAACAGGGCTTCAACTCAGTTGTTCACACTAATTCAATTCCAGCTTAATATCATATAAAAAAAAATAAATTTATGTATGACAGGAAAAAGAGCGATAAAAGAGTTACAGAGAATTTGAGAAAACTACATCATTGATACATTTGCTTTTACAAGCTTAAAAGCCTCTAGCATTCTGTAACATGCTTGTGCATAGCTTCTATGAAAATAGAAAATGAAAATGGTATGGGTGCTTTCACAGAACACTTAGAAAAAAAGTCTAAAGACACAAACCTTTGCTAGAAGCAAAGAAGCTGATGTGGATTACCTTTGACTTCTCTTTCACTTCATTGACAATACACTATAACATATGGTTTTGACAGGAAAATAAAAATCATTAACCAAATAGTAACTGAAGACGTGTTCCAACTTTAGATCCCGATTATAGCCCACATTGCTTAAAGCTAGGAAATGTGAAAAAAGCTAACACAAACGAAGAAGAGAAACCTAATGAAAAAGACAACATGGCACAGGAAAACCAAAGCAGAAGCAGCTCACTAAACCTATGCAACTGTAATGCAGAGGAATTAAGAGAGACAGAAGTTAGTGATAAACTTGTAGCTCTCTCACACTGAAAGAAGATTTAAAATTAAACAGCCTGCACGATATATGTATGGATGGGGATTTTGAGTAGCTATCATCGCATTCTTTTCCTCAGCTGTAACCTATTATGCCATCCAATCTACATACCAAAAAGCAGCCTGTACAGCAGAATGAACTTGACCCAAGGAAATTACAGACCTGGCACGTGGAGTGCAACCACAATGAAGTACCACGACAGCAAGATTCATTCAACTTCCCCAGGTACCATGCAATAGAAAAGGGAACCAAAGGGCCACCTTCCGGTACCTCTGAATACAAAGACCAACATCTCCATGCAGAACGGGAACAGGGGCTCTGGATGTGGCACAGAGACCCATGCAGGACAAAGGAGGAGCTCTCACTTCTGCACAATGGGCTGGCCAATATTCCTATCATCCAGGAATGGAAAAGTGTGGAAGGAGACCGAGTTAACACGTCACCATGTCACTCTAGATGTTCTAGGAGTCCTATCTTTCTCTATTCTGTACATCTTCTCATTCCCTTTCCACCTTTTGCAAACCTAGATGGAACTGAAAATCTTCTAGATTCATGACGCTTGAGGTGTTTTTATAGACTTTTTGTTAACCTTTTAAAAATCTGCTGTAAAGTGGAAGAAAAGCAATAAAGAGGTGCACTTATAGTTTACTGCTTCAAAGGAAATTCGTTATAAGGAAGATTTTCTGCAAGTTTATAAGGTTTTTAAAATAGTCTGCAACATGCTCTCCTTTTGGCATTTCCACAACAGTTACTTGAAGAAGCTGATAATGTAATCATATCAGTGATTACACAACTCCACTGAAATCAGACTTCATCAGACCAGCTTTGTGTGTTCAACAAAAATGATAAACCTCTATAATCTAAGCCTTCGTACATAGTCTGTACCTGCTTTCCCACCATCACAGGCAAATATTTTTATTTGAATAAATTTCTTTGTAATAATCTGGTTTTTAGCTAGAGTTAAAAAGCCATACTTGACTTCCAGGGTTCACGGTCTAGACAGATATGACCTTCTCCCTTTCTTCCTTCCAAAAGTGAATATTTCTCTATTTGGTGAAACAAAAAAATTGGGTAGAATAGGAAAACAGTCTCCTCTGGAACTCATTGTTGTGCAATTCATTGAACTTTAAAAACCCTCATGGATTAAACTCTCCCTCCCTAAATGACAACATGTCTGTATCTACACTGTAGATTTAACTCCTAAAATATCATTAAGTCTTCTGTAAACCTTCTCTTCAAACATGAATCTCCTTCAAGAGTGATTTAGATTTCATGCTGGAAAATGGTATCAGAAGTCTTGGAATATCTTGAAACACTTTTTATATCTATAAAATAATCATCTACAGTATCTAGGTATTTTAAAGGACAATTTTGGCAAAATCCTATCTCAGTGTAATTAAAATAAAGTAAATCTTTCAGAGCTATTTTGTTGTTTGCCATTTAAACAAATCACTAGCTTCTTTGGTTTTGAAGGACAGAACATTTCTTAATATCAGGCCCTGCTATTGGCAAATTATCTATCTTACACTTTTCTTTTTTTTTTTTTTTTTTACTTTTCTGAAATAAAGTTAAACCCAAGTCTCCTTTCACTATATGAAACAGAAAAACTCATTCTGGAAAAAAAAATCCATTTTAACATAGCAGCAATCACAATACAAGTGTTTACACAGCAAGTTATTAATATTTAATATATGAACACTGCAGAATTTAATAATTTTTAAAAGTTTTGCATTTGGACACCTGTAAAAATAATTGAAACTAAAAGTAATTTTTCAAATTATTAGTTTATGAGCAGTCAACTTCCACTCTGACATAACATAAAGAAAAAAAAAGATCAGACTTTGAATTAGTAATTTATAAATTTTTAGACACTGCTTAGCAAATGTAAGTGTAATGGCTTAAATTTCTTACTTTTTTCTGCAAACTCTTTCACAGTTTTTTTTGACAAATTATTGTAATCAACAGAGCCTTGGTTTTAAAACTTCCTACAGAGAAAACTTTACTAATCAAAAAACTATGTACTACTTTTTTCCCCAATAGCAATGAGTTTCTCACAACAAAACTGAATAAGTTGTTCCTCCTAATCTGAATTCTTATGTGCTATTTTTGTAAGAACAGATGCTTTAGTTGTTTCCCAGTGATCCCTTTCTCTGACCTAAATTACTTACTTCTTTCCTGCTTTTCGGCTACTACAGAATTTGTCAAGAATCTTTTGTTTAAGTGTCTGAAAATCTCAAAATAGTTGCTAAAGCATTCATATATCCTTCAAGCAGTAATATGCGTTAGAGATTATCTTGGGTTTCTATCTCTTCTCTAACATAAGCAACGTTGGTTTTAATGTAATTTGTAAATTTATATTTGATAGCATTGATATTAAGCGTTCGAACATTACAAATACAGAAATCCATAGGTGTGACAATATCACAAACTTCCTGTGCTAGCTTTGCACTGCCTTTGGTTTGTCCAGTATCGCTGAGCATCTGCACACTCCAAACACAAAAGAGAAGTCCATTTCCAAAACTGATAGAGGAGGAATGAATTTATAGAAATATATCAAACATTTAACAACATCTGCAATTCATTTGTGTTTTTTAGATAATAGCCTCTGACTTTTGACATATTAGATAGGTTTGGAAATAAAATTAAACATTCAGATAAGACAAAGAATAACACTGACAACCAAAACTGACCAAATCAAACACAGGAGTGATATACTTAACTTGAACAGAGAAGGGTACAGCACAGAAAAAGACACTTTTCTCTTAGCCATTGCTTTTAACAGTAGATTCCTTTGTCTGACTTTCTAACTCTATTTGGTGGCATAAATGAGAAAAAATAGAGATTGAAGGGACGCTCAAAGGTCATCTCGTCCCATCCCTGAAAATCAACTCAAACTATGTTACAGATGTTTCTCTAACCTATTCCTAAACTTTGCCAGAAATGGTCAGCAAACTACAGCATTCTATGAGTCTATGATTCAGCATCGTTACCACTAACAAACTTTTCTTCATGTGAAATTCAAGTCTCTCATACAAGGAGAGGTTAAGAGAGCTGGGACGGCTCCGCTTCAAGGAGCAAAGGCTTGGGGGGGATCATATAAATGTGTATAAACACCTGATAAGGGCAGTAAAATAAGGGCAGTAAAGTCAATGGAGCCAGACCCTTCCCAGTGGTATCCAGTGACAGGACTAGAGGCAATGGGCACAAACTAAAACAGGAAAATGCACATAAGAAAATGATTTTTGAATTATTTTTTTTTTTTTTCCACTGTGAGAGTGGTCAAACATCGCAACAGGTGGCCCAGAGAGCTTGTGGAGTTGCCATCCTTAACGATCTACAAAACCCAACTGGACATGGCCCTGAACAACCTGCTCTAGGTGACTGATCCTCCAGTATTCAGCTACTCTGTATTTCTTTTTTTGAGTTCTTAGCTGGATGATCATTTTTATTAGCCTCTGAAATTGTGGCTTTCTTTTCACAGAAGAATGCATTACGAGTATTTTTTACTAATAATAAAAATTTTATCAGGAACAATTTCGTTTAAGCTGAGTATAGTAAAAGATATTGCAATTAAAGACAACTGCAAAATTGTCACTTGTTTAATCATCAGTAATATTTAAAATTAATGTTCTATGCAGATATTAGGTATGCCCTAGATAGAAAAAACAAACTAACAGAAACTACCCATTGTAACTAGCTAAGCAGTATGAAATTAACTTTCGCTATTAAGAAAGTTCTTGTTAATTTTGCTGAATTAAAAAAAAAAAGCAAAGCATTTTATATTCTTCTACATCCACCTAATCTTATTGCCAATGGTAATTGTTGCAATTTATTCTTTAATAGGATATAGTTACCTTTTTAATGTGTTTGAACAAAGGCTGAAGAAAAACTTTCAGGATCTGAAACATAAACAGTTAACTGTTACAATGCCCCCACTTCACTGAAGTTCGAGCAACATCCTTTTGATGAATGAAAAGCTATAAACTAAGTCAATATTTGAGAATACCAACAGGCACTACCATGCTCTAGCTGGCAGGTCGGGGGAAGCAAATGCTTGTACTCAGCATGTCCTCTCCTGGTCCTCCAGTACGAGAGGTGGCCCAAGCTGAAGAGTCCAGCAAAGTTGGACAACTTGGCTTCTTTATTCCAGGATGATAAGGTTGAGCTGGGAGGATCCACCAACAATCAGCCACCTAACGGAGAGCCTTACAGAAGGCAGAAGGAAACACTCGCCAGAGACACACAATGAAAACCAAGAGGTGATGGTCACAAGTTTCCACAATGGACAGCTGGTCTGGATACAAGGGAAAGATAACATCAGACCACTGACCTTGAGAGTCTGAGGGCGTTATCAGTTCTTGGACTTTTTCAAAACTTGCCTGGAGAAGGCCTTGAGCAACCTGAATTTATATTTAAAATATTATTATTATAAATTGAATGGGCATACCTTTATTTACATTAATATTAGTATTTAGCCCTGAGTTGAGAAGGAGGCTGAAATGAGGGACCTCAACAGGTCATCCCAACCTATGTTTTTTCCAGTTCCAGCTACATGATGCTATATAATCAGATATTTCTGAAATATTGCAGTCTGTGCTGCATTTGAGATTAATCTTTGAATCTTAGTGATTTTATGGTTCACTTCCTATTGTGAAGCATTTGCATTGAAATTAACACACATCTTAACATTCTTTTTAAGATACATTCTTCCATATCACATCTCACCAGGACCATTATATTTAAATATAGCATACTATTTTTGTTTCAAAAATTAAAAAAAAAAATCATGCATACTTCTTTTACATTTCTCCTCCTCTATTCATTTGTTCTTGACAAAATGAGCAAGAATCATAATTTCTGGTATTTTTATTTTACTTTTCAAGGTATAATGCATCATTTAAAAAGGAAATATAGCTCTAAAAGATGCTGCTAAGGACCATAAAGCAGAGAAATAATATGTAGTGCCTTTGCAAGGTTTTTATCTTAACAGTATTACTAACTGTGACATTTATCCTGCTTAACCTCACCAAATGTACCCTAGGGAAATGTCAACAGAGTCTTAGGGTTTTAATACAAATGAATTATCAAAGAGTTTGAATAATGTAATCATCTTAATGTATTCAGTTTTTATAATGAACATCTGTTATGGGGATAGAGAAGCAAAGTGGCTGGTTAATGTAACCAGTAAATAAACAATTAAATGCAAAAATTAATAAAACTGATTTTACAATTTTAACTATTTGAGTAACAACATGATTTAACCGTCATTTAAATATTCCTTACATCCCTTATTTCTGTTGGACAAAATTTTTCTTTGATGGAATTCATATATGCTTTCTAGATGCTTGTTATGGGTATAATCCTGTTTACAAGGACAGTTTGTTCCCCAGATAGAAATCTTCTCCCTTGAGTGATGCATATTTGTGTTCTTAAAAGTTCCTGCCAAATTTCTTACTTTACATGCCTTTGCCAATAATCCTTTTGCAGTGTATTTTCTTTCAAGTCCATTTATTAAGAGGGTTGTTTTCAAACATCCTGCTAGCATATATTACAGTAATTCTGCTCTCAAGGGAATGCATTCTCTAATTATTGAGATGGTCTAACAAATGCCTCTGACTATTTACTGCTACTATATTTTATTCTGGCATTATACTTTATGACCTGAATATAAATATTGGAAAATTCACATGAACGATACATAATTTTGTAATTCCAAGAAATCATGAATATTTTTTTAAGAAAGTCATGCCATCATTTATGATTCAGAAAATAAATATCCTCCCTTTTATCTGAGTTCCAGAATGACATTTCACTCAATCTCCATGCTCTGAACCTTGTTCATACGCTGTAACCAGTTTGTTCTCTCGCTCCTGAAATGTAAAAATTTGAATATACTTTAGGCACATTTGTCAGCTTGTCACCACACATCCATACAGACAGGACATTTTAGGTCTTGAGTATGCAAATCTGGCATATTGAAATTATACTCTCAGATATCCCTTGCCAGCTTGGTTCAAGGCTTGATTCATCTGCTTTTGTCTGATGCCACTTGCTTGACAGCTCCTCTTTGCTATTCACAATTTGTTAGTGGGAGTGCAAGCTGCATTCAGAGTAATATCACAAGGAAAGTGAAAGTTATCACATGATTAAGAGTCTTAAGTCCTCTTAGATTAACCACAGAATCAAGTTGACAGAGAAGTCGAGACCTGGACCACAACCACAATTTGACTGGCGTTTAACCTATGATATGACGTTACTGCTATGATAGCACTTAGCTTTTAGATTTCTCACTGAAATCCCCATCCTCAATGTAAATAACTATTTGACATGTCATGTCTAGGGGGGTTACATACCTCAGAATGGTATTCACAGCCTCTGGTGTGCGGACTAGGAAAAAACCCAAACGGTTCAATCTGTATTTTGAAGGAAAACAAGTCTGTACTCTTGAGGCTTACACACTAAGCTCAAGTCTTCAGGGAGTTCTCTGCCTCCTGTCGGGATTCAGAATTTATAACCAGCACTAGAGTAATTGCCCATCTCTTTATTTAGGAAGAATGTGTATGGTAATACACCTTAAAATATAGATTTTATAATGGTATTTTCTCTTTCTGTATAGAGGTGTTGTAGTCAGAACACATTACATTCGGTAGGGCAGGTTCAAATCTCCCTTAAGCATCCATTTCTGGCTGTTCTGGAGAGTACTTTATACCACCCTAAAATCTTCCTGTTGAAAGTATGACATAAAAAAAAAGTGAAGGCTTCAGAAACTGCAATTAGGCAGAATATGATAATTATTTCTGAAAATCAGAGGAGAAGGCCCTTGGAAGTGAGGAATCCTGGCTCCACTGGCTGCTCATCCCTCCATAGCCACGGGAATAGCTGTGTCTCACACATGACAACTCTGAAAGCTGGGCACACAGGCAATTTTTCTCACAGGGAAAATCAGTCATTTCAGTCAAGAGCTAATGGAGAAGTTGCTGCTGTCAAAATCCCAAGAACATATGCATAATTTTCATTCTTGCGTCCACATTCATCATTACTGAGAAGCATGTAGAGCAACCAAAACAGATGCCTGTGACTCTGAACACTACGCCATTTTCTGCATATAAACTTTTTCTTCCCTGTACCCAGATATGTTGAATTTTTTCACAGGAATGGTGACACTATGGCCATCCAGAGATACGTGTCTACCATGTGATGCAGGGGACAAAGGACTCTGGGTGTCAGGTGTGGTGTGAGCATAGCTGGTCCTTCCTTTCAGACATTAGAGACCTGGAATAACTAGGCACAAGATCTCACCTAGGGCAAGATGTGAAACAGAGACTAAGCTGTGACACAGTGGTAGTGATCTCATGTATGAAAAGAGACCAGAATTTAGATAAAACTTTCTGGAGCACGTGGAAGCACGAGCTGATTGTCGGCTCTTCACATTCAGGCAGAAATTGGAAGGATTACACTTCTTGATACAAAATGCCTATATTCTGCCCCAGTTATGCTTTAAACGCCTTTTGTGAACTAAGCCTTGGTCTTTTAAAATTAATTATCTTTAATTACTAGGTTCACTCTTCTGTCCTCTGAAAATTGTCACTTCATTTGCTTTGTTATAATATTTGCTTACCTTCCCAGTTAAACACGACTTTTCATAAAAAAATTCTCAGTTGTACAGCAGGGTATTTCTAGCTAATTTCCTTAATACTCAAAGGATGCACATAATCTGGACTTTGATAAATGAGTATTAATTCTTTTCCTCCTTTGATCTTAGTTATTTTTACAAGGTCAGTTCTAAGAATAACTTCATACATTTTCAGATACCTCCTCTAAGTTCATTTTCTGTGTCCTTCAGCATTAGCAGTCAGAGGTAAATTATAACCTAGCTTTTTTTCCATGCATTATTTTCCACTTCCTAAAGATTTCATTGCTGTATTCCTTGGAGTTTCATTTTGCATGCCAGAAACCGAGATTCCTTTGACATAAAACTGCCTCTCCAAATCTCGCCTTTGCATGGCTCCTTGAGTTACCAATTTTCATTTATATTCCATCTATATGAACCAGCACATTAAATTTCAGTAATGCATAGAAAAATCACAATTGGTGTCACCCACTTTGCTTCTGCAGTCTCCTAATGCTGTTTGTTTCTTCTCTTTCCATACACCCATTTTAATACATTAACAGAGTCTCCATTTGTATTCTAATCTGATTTCTGTCTCAGGTAACACATTTCTGAGTACACTGAAATGGCCTCACACATTTTAGCTCAGGTGACACTCAACTCTGCTCCCCTTTATCATCCTTTCTCCCCCAGAACAGGTCTTGAAGGCATTACAGCTCATGCAGACCATGAAATAGATGGCTATTCAGAAGGATTTGTTTGTGAAAGTGATAACTATTTGTCCTGGTAATTTTTGTGTACCTTTGTGCTTTGCAGTGAGAGTTTTAAAGGCAGAGGGGAAAGGATCTCCAAGATTTTGACAAGGACAAGTATATCCATTAAAGATGAATTCAATTATTTTAATGCTTGAAAATTAAAAAGAATCCAATATTTTAGGTTATATTAAAAATAATAACTTGGTGGTAACATTCAGTATAATGGATTATAAGATATATATTGAATAATGGCAGATAATACAAAAAGTCTATCTGTGATAATGAGACTAACTTTAATTGACATTCAACTCTTGTTTAAACACTGGCCTATTGAACTGTAAGTCTCTCTATTTAATTGAGTTTAATGGTAAAATATAAAAGACAATTTAATTTTAGATGTAGTCACTAAAAAAACTAATTTAAACTGATCTGAAATCTCAGGGAATTTAGAACCGAGTTTTTCTTAAGTCAGTAAAATTGATTTTACAGGACCCAGTCCTTTTGAGAGCCTGACTACCCGTATATGATTTTCACTATTGTATTTTGCATGTTTGTATATTTTTTGCTATATTTTTTTCTCCTTTCTTGAAAGCAGAGTTGAATTTACTTTCCAAAACCACATAGTTGATATGATTTCTCTAAAATGTTATGAAGAAAGCAATTTGCTTTAGTGCTGCCAAGGCTAAGAAAGGAGGGAAAGTCTGAGCACAGACTTTTCACCCTTCTTCCAAAGTGGAGCTAATAGTGAAGATTTGGCAGCAGAAACGGCTTTATCTTTACAAAAAGTTTCCCTTACAAACCTCTATTTTTACTTAGAGTCATCCAAACTTGATCCCTTAATATTTTTAAGAAGCCTTTCCTACAAAAATATTCATTTTCCAAAAACCAAAAAAACAACAACAACAAAAAAAACAGACCACATTTGCTCGCAGGTGGGTAATTGAGTTATTCTGGTTACCAAAGCCATTGTGTGTCAGTTTGTGTCCTGACTCCTCATACACGTGTCTTACAACCCAAAAGGTCAAAGCAGAGATTAGCCTTTGGGTTCTGTTTTTTCTTTTCAAAAGGGAATCTGTCAGAAAGAACCGTTATGATTTTTTTTGTTTGTTTATTTGGCACTTCAGAGATTTGTGAGTTGTATGAAATTCAGTCACTTAACTCTTTAATGACTCACTTTATGTGGGAAAAATTACTAAAAACTGGAGGATAGAGCACTCCAAGTCTCCAACAAAATTAGAAAATATTGCAAAGGATTATCGTATTTTTGTGCACACAGCGCCTATCACACACACAAAAAACCCCAACCCAACAAAACCCCACACCTCTTGAATTCAGCAGCACTGTGACTATAAGTAGCCTTTCAGAAGGATCAAGTAAAGCCCTTCACACTAACACCAAGAGGACTGGCTTGCTAAAAAAAAAAGAATTAGTTGTAGCTTCTATTGAGAAATTAATTTACGACACTTCCATGCATTTCAGAGTCTACTTTTCAAGAGGAAAATTGAACACTGAACAAACTATTTTCTGACTATTATTAAAATACCTCTAAATTAAATCTTCCTATGTATTAGATTCGAGAATATATATTTAATACATTCCATTCTCAATACGAGATGTTATTTTCTTCTGGAAGCCTAAAATTTGTGAGTAAAGAGAAAAAAAACTTCTCACTCACTGATAAACAGATCATTAGAAGCAAACTAGGCTTGAAATTAGATTATATACCTTTACAAGAGCCTGTATACCTAAAGAATTACGAACTAATTGCAGGGGCAAAAAGGTAGGCTTTAATTTGTTGAAGCACAGGATGAGGCAAACTTTCAGAGACTAAGCTTGAAATGAAAGCCTTTTGTAGTACAAAAACATGATGAGACAGGCTTTCAGAGCATTTCAAGCTTTTCCATAATGTATTGTCACTGCAGCCAAAGAACCCGTCATATATGATAATTTTCACACAGTTTTGAATAAGGACCTCAAAACAGATCAAAACAAACTTTCAAGTTGCTTTGTGGTTTGCAAATATATTTATAAATTACTTTGTATCATAAACAATAGCACTCTAAGCACTTCAAAAAGAAAGCTGCTAGTTATGTTACCTAGAGAAAGAAATGTTAGTTATGGAGAATAGTTTACAACACTTAGAGTGGATAGAAACATTTATGTAAACAGCAAAATACTGGAATGACTTTGTAAAGCATACTTGTACAACTTTTGCACATTGATTAAAGTTACTGCTGAATTCTCTATTTTATTGCTTTCAGTTCTCATAATATCTAAAAAATATATTGAATTGTCTCAGCCCAGGAAACATGTGACTTGTTAAATATTTGAAAATATGTATTAGATGGCACAAACCTCATAATTTCTTCTGATGAATAACCTAGGGAAAAAAAAAAGCCCCAAAATCCTCCTGATGCTGTTACTCATTATCCTCAGAGTAGTCACCATTTAAAAGCTGCACATTGCAGTTAAACTTATGGACAAATGTTGGCAGGGAAGTATATCACTAAAACATGGTGTATACA
Organism: Pterocles gutturalis; assembly: GCF_000699245.1. Lineage (NCBI taxonomy): Eukaryota > Metazoa > Chordata > Aves > Pterocliformes > Pteroclidae > Pterocles > Pterocles gutturalis. Next base: position 24,269 of record NW_010110210.1, on the reverse strand, counting down.
GAACATCAAGTGAACAGCTTACTGCAGGAATCACTTCTAAGCAAGAAAAAGCCAAGGTTGACACCAAGGGAGTTAGTGCCAAATAAAAATGTTACATATTCCCAAGAACATTCAGATTAGGAAAGTCATTTATGTATCTACTTGATCAGTATAGTGAATTTTCCGGTGATTATTCCATTTTCCATACTGTCTAGTTGCTGCTTTAACACACCACTGGTTGGCCAGACTGTTCTCATGGCTCTTGGATAACAGGAGACTACCCTCCAAAGATGCTACAACCCAAAATTTTCACTAACTGGTAGAGTAATTTAGGAGATAGATTGAAAAAAGTTGGGCTTTTTATATGACATTTGGAAAATGAAAATGAGAAGGATTTTATTCATGGAAATATTTTCATTTTCTTAGGACAAATGTAAACATGTCATCTTGACAGAAACATAAAGGGTAACTCATTTAGGGTATGTGCAAGAGCACAAAGTGCTTTTCTTCATTAAAAAATTAGAAGCTGATTTTTTTCCATTACAACCAGATCCAAATCCTTATTTCATTTCACGACAAATGCTGGAGGAATTTGCACTCTTAGATTCCTCTAAAAGCTGCATGTTGAAAGATACTGTGCTAGCCATATAATCTTTATCACTGCTATACAGGGAGGTTTTATTCATTTTAAATCATACATATCCCAAAACAATAATCCAAAAAGGCAGACTTAACTGAGTTCCCTTGGAAGCACACCACTCCGATTATTGTCTCTAAATCTCTAAGGCCATTAGCAGAAACCTGATAAATGAGAAATAGCACTGAGTTAAAAAAAATAAGTTACTATAAGGCTATAATTTCATTTTAGAGAATTTTTCTTGTATTTTAAGTTTTTAATAGCATCAAGATTAACTGAGTCATACTTCATTATATTACCTTGCTTCAAATATTTGACCTCTTTTCATTTCATTAATGGAAAGTATTCTTCTCTTCTGTGAACACTATTATCATTGTTATTTTAAAATACCTTCCCTTGCTTTTATAGTTCAACGATGTGTACACAAACTATCCAAATATTTACCAGTTTTATTTTTGTCATTTTGGCTACTGGTAGATGTTGATGGATATTCCAACAATCACATTTACATGTCAATAACTACATTTATAGTACAGGTATATTTCATCAAAGAAAAATCATATATTCTCAATTTTTTTGCAGTTCTGCGTGTATGCACACAGACAACAAATATGACAAACTAATGAATAACAAATAGAAATAAACACCACCTTTCAAGTTCTCGCATAATCCTCCCTGTGTGAAACAAATATCTACCAGGAGCAGCTCCAAAAATCTCCCATTAATTTCCTTTATCAGCAGAGCTCTGTTTTGCACATCCATTTGTAAGGCACGCTCCTCTTTGTGAGCAACACTCCCTGTTCCTAGCGGATATCACACTACATAACAGGGTTTCTGCTACAATCTAGTAATTCTTGTCTTTTCCAGGTGGCACTGAGACAAGGTCTTCTCTGATCTTCTCTCCCACTTCAGACAAAGGATGGTGGCAGGTTACTGTGTCTGTAGGCTTGCAAGGATGGAGGTGGCT